>NC_072767.1:9492320-9747624 GCF_022539595.1 Amphiprion ocellaris | reverse complement strand
ACAGACTACATAACAGGATGTAAACAAGGGCAAGAAGCGACGTCACGTAAATAAAAAGGAAGCATTTGTCTCCATAATGTTGTCAGATACTTATCATGGCAATCTGAGCTGGTTAGTCACAAAATAAACACTTTTATTGACATACTTTTGATGCAAGAAAGATCCCCACACAACCCCGTTCAGACTTAGTTTTAGTTCCTATCATTGAGTTGCAGCGCTGGACTACCTACCTTAAAGGTACCGAGGAGCCGGCTACAAGCATGGAGAGCAAAGCTTAAACAAAACAAAAACAAGAGGACATGGGCCTTGACGGTCACCTGAATTTTTGATGTAGTCAGTTTTGCTGTTTATGGAAAAAAAATATGAATCCATGTTTTGAATGGTATACCATTTAACTAAATCAATTTAGATTCAACAAAGTTTGTGACTTTGGGATTTTCATACAGCTACAGTCATATCAGAAGCAAACACCCAAAGCTTGTAGTTCGGATTTTTTCAGCTCCATCATAGATTAAGCCAATGTTTTTAATTCAGAGCTCTTTCAATTTTTAGAGAGGTTTTGCCACCACTTAAGCGGCTTCATTACTTGAGGATTGAATGCAAACTTCACAAAATTATCGAGACCTTAATTTCTACGGCATCAAGGTTAAGATTACTATTTTTAGATAAACTTTGCCCACTCCCTACGGGGAAATGTGAAACCCTGGGGCCTGGACTCTTCCATCCACAAAGTGTATTTGATTCTTCCATATCTGGATGTTACGAAGATCTTTGAAATTTGTAATTAATTAAGGTCTTTGACTTCGTCTCAGGTGACCTAATAAAAACTGTCTGAAAGTGGTAAAAAATTGTGGTTGCATTAAAATACACCTCATAGTCAGCTATGCATTTATTGTGATTGACTTATGAAGTTCAGCAGTCTATATCATCATATCACACATTCTCTTTTTAAAATTGCCTATCAGTTAATTTTAAAACATTTGAATTGCCAGTAAGTTTTGAATGATGTAGTAAACGTTGAATGAAAAAGGTTCTGCAATGTTGTGGAAAAAAGGAATGTGTGCTTCTGTTTAAAATGAATACCAATAAATCTCGTCAATCATTACTATTATATAAACATGTTAATATATTTTCTTACATCACACATCCTGATGATCTCTGAAGTATCCTCCGAGAAGAAACGTGGAAGACCAAGAAGGGCAGCTGTCCTCCTATTCTGACTTGTGTCCTACATAAAGTTAGACAAAAGTGAGCTCATGCAATACTACAGTTCTTATGGAAGTTCACATTGACAAATTCACACTATACATACCTCTTTATCAAGGTACTGCATAACACTTTGAAGGGTCAACCTCCTGCTTGATGAAATGACTGCTTTATACAACTGCAAGAGAAAAAAAAACTAAAATGAGCTGCATGTTTTGAAAAGGATAATGTGAATCAATTTTTAACCTATCTGCATCATCTTATATCACATGAGTGACTAAGAGTGAGAGAAATAGATATTTTGGGTCCTTCTACGTGAAACTGCATTTACGTTAAGTATTTCTACAAAGAACCAAAAAATCTAGTACATTTTTAAAAAGATGCAGGGATTGGATCTAACAAATATTTGACATTATTAGATAAGTCGTATAGAAAACAAATTCCAGTATTTCAATCAATAAAAATAAAGAAAATTAATTTCCCCAAATTTCCCTTTTACAAGCTTCCAAATTTTAAAAAAAAAAAAAAAAAAAAAAAAAAAAAGGGCTCCAATGTTTTGTTTAATGTGAGTGAAAATAATCTATTTGGGACAAATTTGAGGGTGTCACCATGCACTTAATGAAGCTGTGATTAAGAATTTTATCAATATTATTCAAGGATCAAGGAATCTTTTATTGTCCCCGTGGGGCAAATCACTCTACAGTCAGCAGAACAAGAGTCACAACAATCGCGGAGTACCAGTTACATAAAGCACAGACGACAACAATAAATAGGACGAACAGATTAGTCAGTCACTTGTTTAGCAGGACAATTGCAGCAGGGACAAAAGAATGCTTGAGTCTATTTGTCCTGCATCTTGGCAGGATGTACCTGCGGCCTGACAGGAGCAGCACAAACTCACCAACTATTTTCTGACCTTTTATGGAATAATCAATTTAATAACCACCAGATTGAATGAAAAATAAAATTAACTGTAGATTGTAGGGTCATTAGGAAAAGCAGAATAAACTCGACAAGTCACACACAATTCAGACAGTGCTGCAACCTGACAACGATGTTCATTCACAGAGCAGCTGCGGTCTCGAGAGGGAGCTCGGTTGTGATAGCGCGAGCAAGAGGATGAATAGAGAGCGCGCGCGGCGGTGGATAAAAAGCGGCGCGTCAATGCAAGAAATTAACGGTATTTCAGCTCGTTTCATTACGATACGCCGTACAAACACAAATGCCTCCCCTCAAACACTCGGACCATCGACAAATACGTTGACTATATGCAGTAAATATAAGCGTCCAAGTCTTTAGACTTCATTAACGTGTTATTTCATAAGTTAAAACTTACGGCGCCGACGGCTAAAAAGCGAGCCCTGACTCTGGGTGGGGGGAGGGGGTGCGTGACGTGACTCAGCTTTCGCGGGCATACCAGAATATATCCAGCACTATTTTACCGTGACTGTGTCCAAACTAGCTAACTAACAAATGGGTAACGTTAGCCAGCAGTTCCTTGCAGGCAAATGTTGAGTTCAAAAGTTTTTTTTTTAATTGCTCCTGTCACGTCGGAAGCATTTGTAACCTAAATGAACGCCCGTCAACTAAAATACGTCCCCCATGGACAACAGTGGTGTAATTTACTAATGCGCCATTTCAAACTTCGACTAACGGGATGGATTAGCACAGAGAAAAACACGAAAATGTAGTCATATTCGCAAAGCTCTGTCAATGTGCTGACTTTACTCCATTTTATCACAGAAGAAAATGACATTGTTTTTAAATTTTATCGACAAAAACTCAAATGCACTTTCAGAAGATAACTTACCTCCTCGCCGTGTCTCTTCTCCCAGCAGAATGACGTATCCCTCCACCCTGGTCAGTTGCACTCTGCTGCGTCACTGCGTCTGATTGCAGCTAGCGGGAAAAAGGTGTCCCTCCGCAGCTGGAAGTAGTCCACGCTGTTTTCTATATTGTTTGTCAATAATTAAGTTGTGGTTGAAATAAGATGGTTTGTCCAATTTAGAGAACTGGTGAGCACGATAATTATTAGATATCATAGCTTTACAGTTTTATTTTTGACTAATCCCAAAATTATGGTATTTCTTCTGCAGGACCCTCCTCTCCCTCCACCCAGCACCCCGTTTCTTTTTTCAAGGTATAACTTACAGAAATAAGTTAAATCAACACTGAAGGTCCTGATAAAACTTACAAATAGTTAAAACAATTAATTACTTTAACTTTCATTTTCTAAAACTTATAAACTTGAGTTCAACATTCAAAACTTACCATGACAATTTGAGACAAAGAACACAAACAAGTTCACATAACTTAATGGAGCTGGTAAAAAAAAAAACAGCCCAAAACCTGTCCTCCCCAGGTAAAACTGCCCCCTAAACTAGCCTTACCAAGTAAAACTACCCCAAAACCTGCCCTTTTCGAGTAAAAGTACCCTTAAACCTGCTCTCCCTGGGTAAAACTTGCCCCCAAATCTACCCTTACCAAGTAAAACTGCCTCAAACCTAAAAAAAAAAAAAAAAAAAAAAAAAGAAAAAGGGCCAAAATTTCACTCCTAATTGACACTTACCTAGAAAAACTACCCCCAAACCTGCCCTCAGTGAGAAAAATTACCCCCAAATCTACCGGCCCCGGTCAAAAGACAGCCCAAAACCTTTCCTCACCAAGGAAAACTGTCCCCAAATCTACCACCCTGGGTGAAAAGTAGCCCAAAACCTCATATCCTCTTGTAAAACTACCCCCAAACCTGCCCTCACCAAGTAAAAAAAGCCCAAAAAATGCCCACAACAAGTGAAACTGCCTCTAAACCTGCCCTCAATGAATAAAACTGCCCCCAAATCTACCCCCATCAAGTAAAAAATAGCCCAAAGCTTGTCCTCATCAAGTAAAACTGCCCCAAATCTATCCTCACCAAGTAAAAGACAGCCCAAAACCTGCCCTCAACAAGTAAAACTGCCGTTAAACCTGCCGTCCCTGAGTAAAACTACCCCCAAATCTGCCCTCAAAGTAAAACCAGCCCAAAACCTGCTCTTATTAAAACTACTCCCAAAGTTGCCCTCCCCAAGTAAAAAAAAAAAAAACAAAACCTGCCCTCCTCTAGTAAGAAACTGTAAAAACAGGAAGATTGTCACCTTTCAGAAGGTTCGAAAATATCACAATTATAACATTTATCAGGCAGAGATTCATCCTGAAACCTGAAGAAAGATGCTAAATTGAGAGGAAAAACTGAGAAATTACACCAAAACCTGCAGGAAGACATCAAGTTTAGAGGAAAAACATGAAAATAACAAATTTTATCAGGTAGAGATTCATCCCAAGAGCCCTGAAACCTGCAGCAAGATGGTAAATTTAGAGGAAAAACTGAGAAATTACACCAAAACTGGCAGGAAGACATCAAGTTTAGAGGAAAAACATAATTATAACATTTATCAGGCAGAGATTCACCCTGAGAGCCCTGAAACCTGCAGAAAGATGCTAAATTTAGAGAGAAAACATCAAAATTAGACCAAAACCTGCAGGAAGATGTTAAATTTATGAGAAAAATATTGGAATTATAACATTAATCAGGTAGAGATTCATCCCGAGAGCCCTGAAACCTGCAGAAAGATGCTAAATTTAGAGGAAAACATCAAAATAACAACATTTATCAGGTAGAGATTCATCCCGAGAGCCCTGAAACCTGCAGGAAGATGCTAAATTTAGAGGAAAAATTGAGAAATTACACCAAAACCTGCAGGAAGACATCAAGTTTAGAGGAAAACATCAGAATTATGACATTTATCTGGTAGAGATTCATCCTGAAACCTGCAGAAAGATGCTAAATTTAGAGGAAAAACATCAGAATTATAACATTTATCAGGTAGAGATTTACCCTGAGAGCCCTGAAACCTGCAGGAAGATGCTAAATTTAGAGGAAAAACATCAAAATAACAACATTTATCAGGTAGAGACTCGTCCTGAAACCTGCTGGAAGACGTTAAATTTAGAGGACAACATCAGAATTATAACATTTATCAGGCAGAGATTCATCCCGAGAGCCCTGAAACCTGCAGAAAGATGCTAAATTTAGAGGAAAACATCAAAATTGTCACATTTATCAGGCAGATTAATCCCGAGAGCCCTGAAACCTGCAGAAAGACGTTAAATTTATAAGAAAAATATCAGAATTATAACATTCATCAGGTAGAGATCCACCCTGAGAGCCCTGAAACCTGCAGGAAGACATTAGACAGTATGCCAGCAGGCAAGGCACCTGGTCCTGATGGTTTCCCTGCTGAATTTCTTAAACATTTTTGGTCAATGTTAGCACCCCTTTTCTTCAGGACAGTGACAGAGATTAAAAATAATGGTTATATCAGTCTGCACATGAATACAGCTGCAATTAAATTATTACTTAAACCAGACAAAGATCCTACGCTTCCCTCTAGCTATCGACCTCTGTCACTAATCAACACCGACATCAAAATGATCTCAAAAGCTCTCGCCTCTAGGCTGGAGAAAATCATCCCGTCAATAATTCACAGCGATCAAACAGGATTTATAAATGGCCGACACTCCACCAACAATATCAGAAGACGTCTAAATCTAATCTCTTTGACGCAACGCCACAACAAAGAAGCTATTGTTATGTCACTGGACGCAGAAAAAGCCTTTGACAAAGGTTAATTGGTCCTTTCTCTTTGCTGTGCTCCACAAATTTGGCTTCGGAGAATCGTTTATCCAGTGGGTATCAGCTCTGTACAACTCACCCAAGGCTACATTCACCAATGGGATCACTTCACAAAGCTTCAGTCTGCAAAGGGGAACGAGACAGGGATGCCCACTCTCTCCCTTATTGTTTGCGATCTTTATCGAACCACTAGCAACAGCGGTACGTCAGAACACCGATATCAAAGGTATCTGCGCTCTGCCCTCCCTGGCTTATAATAGGGAATTCTAATAAAGAATGTCTGCGTAGCTTTCAGGGAGGGCCGGTGATGGTCACACACATGCACTAAATATTAAAATATTTGGCTGCAAGACTAAAATATGCATCAATCTCATACAATGTTGACACCTCTTTTGTGGAGTCAAACAATGAGAACAAATGCAGACAAAAAAAAAAAAAAAGAATGCACTGAAACTTTGCTCCCACTAGCTTAGCCTCGCCGTAGTACGCAGCTCAAAGGGGCGTGTCCTATCTACTCATTCATATCTATGAGAACAACGGTGGCTGCACATAAGGACGCCTGACGTTGATTAGCTGCGTAAATACCATTATATACAGTCTATGGTAAATACGTATGTGAATCGCATCATTGGCTGCAGCAGCCAGTCACCGGTCACTCACTGACTCACATTGAAAAATAGCACAGAATGAATTGTTACGTGTTTATTTTATTTACAATTTAAGTTGGATTTTTTTTTCTGTGTCCGGAGACTGTGTCAGCAGTGCGCAATTGCGCATGCACGTGCGCAGCTTAGAGGGAACAGTGGTCAACACTGAAGAAAATCAATATCACCAAGGCAGCAGGTCCAGACGGGGTGCCGGGCCGGGTCCTGAAGGCATGTGCAGACCAGCTAGTAGGCGTGTTTACGGACATTTTCAACCGGTCCTTACAGCAGGCTGTAGTCCCCACATTCCTTAAATTCACCACTATAGTGCCCGTGCCCAAGAAACAGGCAGTGAAATGCCTGAATGACTACCGCCCAGTTGCCTTGACACCAATAATAATGAAGTGCTTTGAGAGGCTGGTCCTGCATTACATCAAGGACATCATTCCTGCTGATCTGGACATCCACCAGTTGCTTATAGGGCAAACAGATCAACGGAAGACGCCATCTCAACTGCCTGCACACGGCCCTGACCCACCTGGAGGGCCCCAACACCTATGTTAGAATGCTATTTGTTGATTTTACATCAGCATTCAACACCATCTCCCCCCATAAACTGATAACCAAGCTTGGCCATCTGGGACTAGACACCACACTCTGCTCCTGGATCCACAGCTTTCTCACCGGCAGACCACAGAGTGTCAGAGTAGGAGAGGTGACATCATCCACACTCACACTGAGTACAGGTGCACCTCAGGGCTGCGTCCTCAGCCCGGCCCTGTTCACCCTTTTCACACATGACTGTACCTCCATCCACCCCTCCAACACGACAGTAAAGTTTGCTGATGACACCACCATAGTGGGATTAATATCTGACAACAACGAGACCCACTACAGGGAGAAGGTCCAGCACCTGGTCAGCTGGTGCTCTGAAAGTGACCTGGTGATGAATACCATCAAAACAAAAGAGATCATTGTGGACTTGAGGAGAGCCAGAAAAATGCCCCCCCCCCCAACCTCTCTGCATAAATGGAGAGGAGGTGGAGAGGGTCAGCAATATCAAGTACCTGGGTCTCCACATCACCAGTGATCTCACATGGACCTCCAACACCTCCCACTTGGTGAAGAAGGCTCAGCAGAGACTTTTCTTTCTGCGGAGGCTGTCATTAAAAACAAAAACCAGCAGACTGCAGAACAGCTTCTTCCCCAGAGCTGTCGCTGCCATCACACCCCCCCACCCATTGCCCCACCACCCAGTCATTCCCCCCTCCCAGTTCATCTATGCAATAAGAACTCTATTTCAACACTGGACCACTTTATCAGCACTGATCACTTTACTTTGTTTGTATATAGTACTTTGATTCTTCTTTTTATTATTTGAGAGTATTTTTAAACTATTTTTATTATTTGCACTGCTGCTAATTGTCGCGTTCTTCAGACAAATTTCATTGTACTTCTGAACAATGACAATAAAGGCTCTTTAAGTCTTTAAGAAATGCAAAAAAAAAAGTTTAAATCTCATATCTAAATAATCTGGAATATAATTATTAATCAGCTTGATAATTTCTTTATATTAACCTTTAATTATTGTCTTCTGTGTTTGAATCGGATGAATATGTTGTGATGTAATAAAGAAAAGTACCATGACACTTGTCTGATTGGAATGAAAACACAAAACCTTAAGTTATGTTTAATTTACTTGATCTTAATGAGTGTTTCTAATGTTAATGATACAGACACACAATAGCCTTGTCTGGGTGAATTTGAGATGTAAATCAAAATTTACATTCAGATCTATTTTTTATAAAAGATTCCCTCTCACACTGAGTATAAATTAAGTTTTACCAGGTAGATTTTGCCACACTGGTATACAGAAAAAGCTAATTAAAATAAAACAGGTTCCATTTTGTATATATAAAACATCTTAAGTATTTCAGTAATGGAGATTCAGAGGTAAATACCAAACATATTTGTCATGTGCAATTTAAAGTTCAGCCAGAGGGAGGCAGAGAAACCACAAATAAGAACCTAGTTGTCTTGTGGAGCAGAGTTACATGCCACAAACATTTGGTGTCCAGGAGACTATATTGAGACCTTTCAAAATAAATGCATTGATTTTTTTGTTGTGTTTTTAAACACTTCTGTTAAAGATCTCTTGTTGAATTAAGATAAGACACCGGATTGCCTTCATTTTCTCTGCCATACCGGAATAGAAGTCTGTCTTGGAGCTACACCGCCTGGGCAGATTCTGAATGGTGAACTGGTCTTGCAACATTGCCGCGTTAGTTTCAGGCAAACAAAGCAGAACTCCTTATGACATCGAGGACATATAAAATTTTTGCAGTTTTGTCTATTATGTTCTATCTTCATGCCACATGTAGGACAGAGTCGGATAGAGGGGCAGCTGGTGACGCCCGCCACCTCCGGCAGGTCGATGGATTTGCATGTCTGCAGCAGTTGCAGGTCCCTGTTGATGCAGTCATCGTTGCCACAGCGGTCCGATCGAGGAGCTGAGCCCTTCCATGGCTTCTGACACTGCCAGCAGAACTGATAGGTTCCCCCCTGATCAGCTGTGCATATGATACATGTGACACACAGGTTGGAAAGATCCTTCCTCTCCATGTTTGTTTTGCACTGGGGACACTGATGGGGGAGAACAGTGAAGAAAAAATAAACATCAGTCCACTTGATTTGGTTTTAATGTTTGAGTCAGAGTAAATCCCTGAAAAGTCAGCATTAATACAACCACAGAGCACTGGACCACTTACTGGCTGAAACTCGCAGTGTCTAGCAGCAGCCATGCGGGCCATGTTGTCCTCAAAGTGCTGCATTTCCTCAACAGATAAATCTGCCAGTCTGCGCACCTCTTGGTACGACCACGCCTTATTGCACCTTGTGGTCCCCTCTACCAGTGCAGGGCATTTAAATGTGTAATGCCCCTTAAAACACAAAGAAAAATCATTTTGAAATGACAGAAAGCAATCAAGGGACTTTTTACTTAAGTAGAATATTGAGGTAATTAAGAGATCTGACTCTACTTGAGCATTTCTCTTTCTTGCAAGTTTATACTTCTGTTCTCCTACTTTTCATATATTTTTCACTCCATCAAGGAACGTTGGAGTTTTGTGGCGATAAGCGTCTGTCTGTCTGTCTGTTCGCAACATTACTCAAAAACCGAATAACGAATTTGGATGAAATTTTCAGGGAAGGTCAGAAATGACACAAGGACCAAGTGATTAGATTTTCGGCTTCTAGTCTGGATGTATGGATTTGTTAAAGACTTCTGTATCATTGCGAGATCGTGGTCACTGTAACTATGATAACAAGTGAACACTACATCAGTTGCCTGCTGACGATCACAAAATTGCGATCCTTCTGCAAATCGACTGCTGTGGACTTATCGGGACTTATCTGTTGGAAATCATACAAGGAACAATTGATTAAATTGTTGGGGTGTTTCCGAGTTCCATCACTTTCCACCGCCCGCCACATATTTAAGTCACGCAATTCGATATCTGTATATAACGTACACATGCATAACACACGCCTGTGCGCAGTGCAAGGTCATTTTTTTTGTCGGAAATGACACAACGACTCAGAAGCCTTGGTGGAGTACTGCGCTCTCTGAGTATTTTTCTTGTTTTTAAATCTGACCTGGCTTTGGTTTCTGCTTTTATATCTCCTGTCCCTATCTTTGTAAGTGCACAGTTTACATCCCTTTTCAATAAGCTACTTAGTGCTTGTGCTTCCTCTCTTTCTCTGTTTTCCCTCCTTTCTGATTGTCTGTTCTGCCCTCATTGGCTTCACCTGTATCCCGTCTCATCGATGTGTATAATCTTGTCTCTCTTTCGATTCCATTGTGCACATACAGATACTGCATCCATTATACCTGGTCCAGCAGGTTGCGACACCACTGTGTTAGAGATTCAGGAGTGACGGCGTGGCCGCAGGACATCTCTGCTCTGAGAGAGTCATCATCTGAGGCTGAGGTGGGCAAAAGCAAATATCAGCTACATTACTTGGTAATATGCAGTTCATACAGCTGTGAGTTCATGAAAATATGAGGAGACAATTACAGAGGAAGGGGAAGAAAAACTACTGAAACTGTTGTTTGTAGCATTTTTCTGTTCAGTGAAAAAGAAAAAGAATCTTACAAATTGGATCCAAGTCGTCCCTCCTGGTGACAAACTTGAGGGTGGTATCTAGTGGGTCATAGCCCTTCATCTCTGGTAGGCCCTGAATGCTCATGTTCTGTGTGAAAAAAAAATCTGAAACCATGAATACTGAAAAATAAGATTTACAGAAACACTTTATTGAAATAGTCCATAGTATATTTTGTAACTCCCATTTTTGTTCTTTGTATTAGGTAGATTTGGACCATCAGTTTGCCTTAGGTTTTGGAGCAGTTCTTATAATTTGGTGGCTTTGACTGATGTAAACAGGAAGTATAACGCTTCTATTGAGAAAGTCTGTGGGTTACCACATGAGCTCTGTTTTATGTTCTGTAATGCTTCGACAAACTGCCACCATTAAAAGTATGCAGAATTAAAACAGACAGACACTTTATTTATCCCCTTCAGGCAATTCTAGAAATCCAGGAGCGCACACACGCTACATTCAAGGTAGATAAGGAGACAATATACACCGATCAGCCACAACATTATGACCACTGACAGGTGAAGTGAATAACATCAATCATCTTTTTATAATGAAATGTTCTGCTGGGAAACCTTGAGTCCTGACATTCATGTGGATGTTTGACATGTTCCACCCACCTAAACATGGCAGGTCCAGCAACTCACCCAACCACCCATGGCAACAGCAGTCCTTGATGCCAGATGTCACCCTCAGCAGGACAATGCACCCCGACACACCACAAAAACTGCTCAGGAGTGACCCGGGGAACACAACAGAGCTAAGGTGGTCACCCGGGTTCCACACTCCCCAGATCCAGATCTTACTGAGCATCTGTGGGATGTGCCAGGATAAGCCTGATCTAGTTAGGTTCCACCCTGCAACCCATAGGACCCACAGAATTCACTGCCACCATCCCGGTACTACAGGACATCCCAAGAGGTCCTGGGTCCATGCCCCACTGTGGTCACAATGTTATGCCTGATTGGTGTATAAAAGAATGTGCAAATCGTGTTGGTTGAAGAAACAGTAATAAGGTGCCAAAAATGCAGGTATTTATAATAAAATAGAGTATTAGAAAAGTCCAGAAGCTTAAAATGTGAAGATAGAAATAGAATAGAAATAGAACATACGCTAGGATATACAGACAGCTATCACTGCATTACATTGCATGGATGAAGCAGAATGCTTGCAGAGGTGATTGGTAGTACAATGAGTAAAACGGTGATCTCATAGTTTTTTCGCTGGATTACGTGGTTTCGAATCCTCTCACCGTACTTGAAAAATACGTGTTTTTTATTTCGGCCCGCACGTTTCTTTTTACTGTCTGTAGATGATATTTACATGGATACAGACTTTATTAAGCAGTGATGCCGACGTTTTTCGGCGAGGTCTTCTTTATCTGGTACCTTTATTTCACGTAAATCCAGGTCTGATCGTGACGAATCTGCGAACGAAACATCTGGAGACGGAAACTATCGCCAGTTAACCTGATCACCAGTCAAACTGGAACACCGGCGTCGACTAAACAGTGGAGTCAGGTTATATTGTGTAGGAGAAGTCAGCTGATTGGCTCTGGCACACCTGCTCCTGCTTCTGCTGATTGATCAAGGATTGCCCTCACCTGCCGTTGCCACAGTGCTCAGCATACCTGAAAAGGAAGAAAACAAGAGGAAGGAGGGGCCCTATCCAGAGCCAGCATCAGCAGACCTAACACAGCGTTAATAATTCTGCGATGTAACTGAGTCACAATTTTCTCCGTAACACTTCACGACTCCCTCCAGGCCAGCTGCTGGCAGACTGCTGTCTCCAGTCCACCCAGACAAAACTCATATTGTGGTTCTGAAAGCAGACCGGAGGAATGACATCCACAGAGTTGTGTCCTCGCTCTACAGTGCAGCAGAGGAGCAGGTGAACAACTGGTTCAGGCTGTCTGATTACACTGAAGATGGACAAATTATGTCAGTAATGTGCTAGTTCCCACCAGAGAAAAAGTTGAAACAGGATGAGCCTCATAAAAAAAGGCAGAAGGAGGAAACATGCACAAAGGAGAAGCTCCCTGAACACCTCAGACTGTAAATCCTCGACTTCATGCAGCAATAGAGATATTTTTTGAATGATTTACCAGATAATAAGAAAAAAAGAACCAAAGAGAGGTCGCATGTTCTTCGTGTTTTCATTGTGAATCTTTTCATGGGAGCTGCTCATGAGGTAATCATATTTTAACCTTGTTTACAAAAAATTGATGGACATTTATCCAAGAACACAGGAACACACTTCATTTTTTCCAGAAAGACAGATTAAAGAAATGCTGAATGGGAGACTGCATTTAGTTACAACAGCTAGTGGAACACAAAGAGGCCTGAGGTTGAGCTACCGTCCTTGTGATTTGTGAACAACCTGCTCTACCACCTAAGCTATGGTTACCTCTAATAGATCTACATTATTTAAGCACAGAACATTTACTTGTAAGAGTATTTTTATATTGCTGTAGGTTTAGTTTTACTAAAAAGTCAGAGCTCTTCTTCCACCAGTGCCACATGCACATTTAAACCTCTGTGACAACAAGCACACACATTTAATCCTCTCCTCTGGATGCCTGCCAGTAGATGGTTTAACACCGTGTTATGACTCATTCTCACACTGCAAAAACTGAAATCTAAGAAAGATTAAATATCTCAGATAAGGGTGATATTTACTTATTTTTTGTCTGATAAGATAATTTTTCTCACTTAGCAGATTTTATGTAAGACTGTTTTACTTGTTTTAAGTGTTTTGGTCCTAAATTATCTCAGTAAGATATTAGAGCTTGATACTGAGATTTTATGGCCTATATTGAGTAAGACATGCTTGAAACTAGAATATTAACTGTTACAAAGCTGTTTCATCAACACCCACAAGTACAAAACTGCTTTTTCAAAGTCATGATTTCTTATTTCAAGCATGAAATAAGAAATCATGACTTTGACACAGGGCTGCACAGTGGGGTAGTGGTTAGCACTTTCGCCTTGCAGCGAGAAGATCCCTGGTTCGTGTCCCGGCTTTCCCGGGATCTTTCTGCATGGAGTTTGCATGTTCTCCCTGTGCATGCGTGGGTTTTCTCCGGGTACTCCGGCTTCCTCCCACAGTCCAAAAATATGCTGAGGTTAATTGATCATTCTAAATTGCCCGTAGGTGTGAATGTGAGAGTGATTGTTTGTCTCTGTATGTGGCCCTGTGACAGACTGGCGACCTGTCTAGGGTGTCCCCTGCCTTCACCTGAGTCAGCTGGGATAGACTCCAGCCCCCCCCCTGCGACCCTAATGAGGATTAAGCGGTGTATAGATAATGGATGGATGGATGGACTTTGACACAATTGTATCTCTTCACATAATCAAAACAGATGACAGCCAACTGGAATCCACTGTTTTACTAGACTCGGTCGGTGAGTCTTGCAAAACTTAATGCAAGAGAAGTTGAAGCCAAGACTGGATGGTGACTTCAATATGAAGATCCTGACTTTGATGGAAACCTTAGCTATGTGTGTGTCAAGACAGCAGAGGTGCTGCAGGAGGTGCTTGGGAGTTCTGACTATCTGATAAAACCAGTGATGTAAGCACTTTGATGTGTTAATATCAACTAATACTAAACATATTATCAAGAAAATGAAAATTTTTTTTTCTGTATTTTACATAAACAAAAATGAATACTGTACAGTTTTCTATTTTTACATGTCTATCTTAATATAATGGTTAGAGCCCATACATGAAATATATACTTAATGGTGATTGTACTTACTTGACCCTTTTTGATGAATGGGATCAGTTTAAGCAATTAGGGACAAATCCACGACTCTGGTTCTTTCTGGTTTGTTTGAGACTGACATAAGACTTCCATAGACTGCTGAGGCCTCATTATACTATAGCGTCTATTGAAACAGACTGTAATGTGAATGTGACAGTAAAAGTATCATGTCACATCCACTGTGGATAGTAGGAATTATTCCATCTTAACTCTGACTATACATGTTGTGTGTGAATGATGCATCAAGACAGACTGAAAAATTGAAGCAATGATGAGGATCCAGATTTTGACTTGTGACCTTGAAATTTGAACTGTTGAACTGTTTCT
Organism: Amphiprion ocellaris; assembly: GCF_022539595.1. NCBI lineage: Eukaryota > Metazoa > Chordata > Actinopteri > Pomacentridae > Amphiprion > Amphiprion ocellaris. The sequence goes on along the minus strand of NC_072767.1, from coordinate 9,732,861 downwards.
TCACATTTCTGTACAAAGATCAGTCCAAAATGAAAATTGTAGATTATAAATTTTCAGTATGTGTATCTTCAGTCAACAGAGACTAAAAACACACACAGACCTCTGTAACATGACAAATCAACTTTTATGTGTTTTGTTTGTTTATTGTCTTCCTCCTATCATTGGTTGTCTGCTACACTTGTCATGTTGATGCACCTGAACACATCATCATGATGATTCCTGGACTGTTTCTGCTCTTTCAACATCACACTTCATCACCCAGGGGGTCTAGTTTGGGTTGATCAAGCCTTGTGTTGTTTCCAGGTAGAGCAACACCACCAAGGGGTATCTTCTTCAAAACATATTGAGATGTCTGTCAAAATCCAGATCATAATGTGACTCAGACAGATGTGGAACCTGCTGGATTCATGTCGGAAATAATAATGTTGTTAAGGTTTCACTGAATGTCACTGTGGATTCAGCAGAAACATTTAAACACCTCCAGAGGACCAGTTTGCTGCCCACAGCTGCTGTGTATCACATTGTTTCCTCTGACTTGAATAAATACCTGCAGCATCACAGCAGCAGAAACCATCAGTGCGTCTTTACGCGCATTTACACACGTGGCGCAGCAGCGGTCACTTAGGATAAATACTATTCTGTGGACTTGTCCACACCATGTCAGCTGTTCTACACAGATTGAAGGTTTATATGGTGTAATTGTTTGTATTAAAGCTTTACTGGATGAATCCTGAGCTACATCAGAGTGTCAGGACAATTTTATAAAGATGAATCGTCATTACGCACAAAATGTGATTTGACTGTTTTGGATGTGTGATTGGACTGGAGTTACAAGGTGAACTTTGTGTAAACTCCTGCGTATACTTGGAAAAAGTCATATTTAATAACAAATAAGTTGACATAATGGAACATTTATTGAACTTCATATCAAAATTCCTCACGCCCAGGCAGGTGCGTGCATTATTTAAAACCATTGAAACGCTACGAACGCATATAAAAGACCCAGAGACCTTCGATCGGCCCCTTGTTGCACTTGGACTTTATCTGGACCTTTTGCAAATTGACCTGATCGCTGGAAAGCTCTCAAAGCCGGAAAGCATCTTGAAACCAACCTTCCTGAAGACCAACCTCAGCGGATCACCAAGAGAAGAAGAAGAAGAAGAACCTGCCCCGAGACACCACTAGTTGGACAGAAGCACCTGCAGTTTGCATTCAATTAAGAAAATTCATTTCATGCTTTTCCTGCGTCTCACTCATCCGCTGATCTCTGTGAACACTTTGAAAGCAGTTTCAGTCCAAAAAGTAGAATAGTTTGTTGAATGCAAAGTCTGTTAAGTAAAAGAATGTGGAGGGCCTGCTTGTAAAACACAGTTTAGGACATGCTGATGTTTTCTTGGTGTAAAATTGTTATTTGTGAGTTTTATTGTAAAAAAACAAAACAAAACAAAACAAAACAAAACAAAACAAAACAAACCTGAAATATGTTAACAAAGTGCTAAAATGATATGACGAAACTTTTATTTTTTGTTTTTGTTTTACACTGCTGTTCAAATGTTTGGGGTCACCCAGACAATTTCATGTTTCCCTATGCAGATATTCCATTAAAATCAGCCGTTTCCAGCTAGAATAGTCATTTACCACATTAACAATGTCCTGACTGTATTTGTGATTAATTCAATGTTGTCTTCATTGACAATAAATGACCTGTCTTTCAAAAATAAGGAATTTTCTAAGTGACCCCAAACTTTTGAACAGTAGTGTACATTTTGTCCACATTTGAAGATGAAAGTTTTGGGAAAATGATAACTGGACTATTTTTCATAAAATGTTGAGAATCTGATCTGTTCTGATCCCCGAAGGTCCTCAGAAGCTCTTTTCTAACTTTCTGATAAAAAGTTCATTTTCATGTGATGTGGTTCATTGGTTTGTTTGTGCTGAGACCAGTAATATAATTCATTTACATGGGAACTGTTAGAAAACAGGCAAAAGCCCTGAATAATGTCCACATCAAACATCTTTATTTTATACAGAATTATTTGTTGTTTTTAGATCATTTTTTAATGTACTTTAAGGTTTATACCATGTTAAATAATTTCTGTATATTTTAGGGTTAAATTTTTTTGGCAAAGATGGCGACTGGGCCATTTTTCATAAAAATAATTGAAATGTGTATTTTTGGTAACCATGGAGATGATGGAAGTCTTCGGAGAAGCGTGGGGGGAACGTCATGACGTCAGAACGTTCAGGCGTAAACAAAGCAGCTGAGTTGATCTGGGAGAAGATGTCGGAGCATCAGGTCTTTTTTAGTTCAGAGCTGATCCTGTATGTGAACTGATGCTCACATGTTGCTTCAAACACTCCGTCACATTTGTGTTGTTGTGAACTCAGAACTGACCTGAGGTCAGTGTGTGACTGTCAGCGGACAAACAGCTGTTGTGTTGAATCTGTCATTTGTCATCATTTAGGAGCCTTAAACTCCACGTTGTTAGTTGATCACTCTGAAATGTGTTTTCACTCCGAGTCAAGCTGCTCCTCTGTTTTCTTATCGAACTGTGAGAGTGACTGAATGATTTCCAGTTTCTAACCTGGAGAGAAGCTCCCACGTTTGTGTGTTTATTTTGGAGAAGTTCCGTTGTTGGTTCAGCATTACTTGGTGAAGGTACCCGAGGTCCAGAGTGCGTAATTACGCATGCGGCTTTGTGCGCCGCAGCTACTTGGCTGCATGAGTGTTTTCTAGCGGTGATGGAGACTGTGGCATCTTGTAAACACAGTACACATAGTATCATGAAAGATGAAGAAATTAGTGAAGTTGCTCAGACCCTCTTTTCAAACGGTCACATTTAAAGTTCATTTTAATACGATGTGGTTAATTGGTTTGATGGCGGAGACACTAGTGAAATGATTTTATTAACGTGTTACTGTGTGTATGCATCACTGCTGCATGTGACTGGATCTGAATCTGTTCTGTGTATTTAGTATTTACTGGTTGAAGTGGAATCACTGTGAGGAATTAGGGGTTTGAACAGTTGTATTGTTTTTTTTGAAAAATATACTGTTTTTATAGTATAAAAAGTCAACATTTCTAAATGCAAGTGCATAAACTGACACAATGATGGTAAATGATAAAAACTGTACATAACTGGTAAATAATGTACACATCAAAAATCTGTATTATTATGAATGGTAATTTGTTCTTTGTCAACATTTGACCTCAAAATCACACTATTTCCACTGTATTTATTTATTTATATTAGCATTTTATAGAACCTTCCTTTTTTTGGAAGAAAATACTTATATTAAGGTCTGACAGATGGTAATCATTTTTAAATTGTAAGTCTGTGTTTAAAGAAGTGTCCTAGATACAATATGAGGATGAAGTAAAACAGGCAGAACGTTGGTTTGTGATGTTGCAGAGCTCTGAGTGTGTTTTTGTCTCTGCGGACTAAAGACACACAAAGTGAGGATTGAAGTTGTGCAGTTTTCATTTCGGAGCAATATTTGTAAATGTGCAGACCCATCCTGGACCCACAGTGGAGTCCACAGTGACAAAGACCAGATTTCAGTGGAATCACACAGGGAGGGGGGAAGCTTTCATCATACGGTAAGTTTTTAAATATCCAATAGGAGGTGACAAATTTTCTGACATGTTCCTGTTGTTTTTTTCAGCTCCAAGTCCCAACTCCAAGATCCAAGTCCCAACTACCCAGCTGCACAGCAGCAGCCCGTGACAAGGTAAGTTTTAAGTTTTTGTTTTTTTCAGCTCCAAGTCCCAGCTCCAGCAGACACATGAAGATGAGGAATCGATTCCATCAGAGACGACCCCAGAGACGACAGGACAACTGGAGAAGGAGCAGAATGCACTGGTACTTTACATGTACTTCAGAAAGAATCACCCTACAGATACTGCATGTTTCCACAGGGATTTAGTATACCTCATATCACTGACTGAGAAAATGTAGTTCTGTCAGAATTGATGGAAAATATTTGAAAGTGGAGCTGACTGTAACCAGCTTGTGGGAGGCCCAGTTTCCTCCCACAGCTCAAAGACATGTGTCAGGATAATATGTGATTGTAAAATTGGCTTTGAGTGTGCAGTCTTCCACTATAAATAACCTGTTAGTTATTAATCTCTTCACAGCAGTTTGACTTTCAAATACTCCTCATAGCTGATCCTCATGATGACCTGATTTCTTCATTGTAGTTCACATTAATCCATCTGCTGGAAACATCTACTCAGCTGGAACAGATCAACAGAAGTACCTTCACAACAACTTTATCAGTCCAGGGAGTCTGTCAGCATTTACTGTCACCTAAACTCACACAACTACTGTGCTACATAAAGTAACTTCATACAGATTGAGGATAACTGCAGACGATCGTTACATATAATAGAACACGAGGGGGAATTTTATAGATTCAGCCCTGACAAGCACAGATACCCAAAATGTGTTTGCGTTTGGGTTATATAGTAAGAAATTATTTTCAAAAATAAACCAAATAAAAAACATGTAGCTTGAAACAAATACTTGTTTGATTAAAAGAGCTTTTTGAGTCATTTTTGGCATCTCGACATCAGGGCATTGTTGCAAATATTTTGAGGAAAAACAAGGGAAAGAGTATTTAACTGAATGAAATAAATGAATTACAGGTTTATTATACAGTGGTGTGTGACTGACTAGGTCAAGTCTGCATGTAAGGCTGAACTCAGTTACATTGTTTGTTGCACTTTCTGTCCTTAAAACCCTGGAAGACCCACTTTTTTTCAACATTTTTTTCATTTTATCTGTCTACATATTTTTTTTGCACACTATTTTCCTATGTTTGGTTTTAAAGGTCTACAGTCTGTGCTATACTGCACTGTGGTCCAGGAGGAAGAGCATTTTGTTTTCCACTATGTTCACATACATCTATTGTCGATTTGCTGCCAAGTTTCGAACTACCAATTAACCTCAGCATGCTTTTGGACTGTGGGAAGAAGCCGGAGTACTTAGAGAAAACCCACGCATGCACAGGGAGAACATGTAAACTCCATGCAGAAAGATGCCAGGCTCAGGCCGAGATGCGAACCAGGGATTTTCTAGCTGCAAGGTGAAAGTGCTAACCACCAAGCCACTGTGCAGCTATGTTCACATACATATGCTACCATTCAATAGTTTGGGGTCACCCAGACAATTTCATGTTTTCCAGGAAAACTCACATTTTTATTCATGTGCTAACATAATTGCACAAGGGTTTTCTAATCATCAATTAGCCTTTCAACACCATTAGCTAACACAATGTAGCATTAGAACACAGGAGTGATGGTTGCTGGAAATGTTCCTCTGTACCCCTATGTAGATATTCCATTAAAAACCAGCTGTTTCCAGCTAGAATAGTCATTTACCACATTAACAATGTCTAGACTGTATTTCTGATTCATTTAATGTTATCTTCACTGAAAAAAATGCTGTTCTTTCAAAAATAAGGACATTTCTAAGTGACCCTTAACTTTTGAACGGTATTTGCACGGTTTATGTGTGAAAAACAATAAAACTGAACACACCTGCCAACTGTTGTGGAGTGTGCGCTGTTTTGACTGTATCATTTGTCTGTAAATATTGTAAAAAACATATATACAAGAAACCATTTTTCTTTAATCAGGAGCTGAACTCAGATATTTTAACTTGTGTGTCAGTGAGGTTGTGACAAGAATCCCAGCTTTCTCAGGATCTTTCTGCATGGAGTTTGCATGTTCTCCCTGTGCATGCATGGGTTCTCTCCGGGTACTCCGGCTTCCTCCCACAGTCCAAAAATATGCTGAGGTTTAACTGATTATTCTAAATTGCCTGTAGGTTTGAATGCGAGTGTGATTGTTTGTCTGTATATGTAGCCCTGCGACCTGTCCAGGGTGTCCCCTTCCTTCGCCCTGAAGTCAGCTGGGATACTTCTGACGTCATGGCGACGGCCCCCACGACCAATCCAAGCACAAACTAATATTTGAGAAACACAAAGAAATGAAAAAATCCAGGTAAAAAGGAATACAATTGCAGTTGCCAGGAAGGACAGCTGGCAGAGATGGCTGACTGTATAAATACACAAGTTACTGCCCCATATAAGACATGAGTAGATCTGTATTCCAATAAATTAATATGTATGGTGGTGTTTAGGAAATTCCTAGCCCTATTCTTTCATCTGCAATGCTGTTTGTATCAGTTTAGGGAGAAAATACCTAAAGACATAATTCAGTGGTAAGAAGTTTGACTTTTACAACTTTGTAGCACAAGTGCAAATATGTACAGCTTTAGGGAATCAGTCTGCTGTAGGATGAAAAGCACCATGAGATGTCTTTTGCATTGCTTGCAACCAACAGAAAAAGAAATTAAATGAACAACGCAGAAGAGGCCCTCTTGAACAGGAAAACACTTGGCTGAGGAGCTGGCCCTCTCCAATAATCAGGTCACGCCATAATGGAGGGGGAGTAAGTGGCAGCTCCTGTCAGGCTACATTTGTACAACAAATGTGTCAATGAGTCAGTGGTAAACTACTGGGTTGCTATTAAAACACAGTTACTAAAAGTACAAATTATCTTGCGATTAATCTTTTCATGCAAAAATGAATCAGTAGCTTTCATTACTATGACATTAATTTTGCAGGAATAGGGAACTCGTTTTACCAATGAGGCCTATGGACTCCACTTGTAGGTCAAGAGGATTACAAGTGATAATGAATTAACCTTAATTTTAAACAAAGTAACCGATGTGACATTTAGACATTGCTTAAGTCAACTGCAAACTGACAATTTGTAAATGGTGAAGCAACTGTGTGGTTATGGATGCCATGTTTTATGGTCTGTGGGGGCAAGTGACCAGGACAGACACAAACAAAGTGTCCAGTAGTTTTGTAAGAACAGCAGGCACATTGTACATTACACTGCAGACAGTGCTTTGTTCTGGCAACAAACAGCTGAAGTTGCTCAGTAGATCATTTCCTCCACTGATAGATCCTCATCAGGAAAAATCGAAAGGTTTCTGCTGGTCTCTGAGCAATCTTGCCCTCTGAAGAGACCCCCTCCCAACCTGTGCATCGAGCTCCACAGGATTTTCTAGGAATGATGATGGGGATTTTTTTCCAAGAGACCCGATCGGTCAGTAGGCTGTGTTTTTACACCCGTTGATCTTGCGACCTGTTTCTTCTAAGGAGAAAAAAGGAGCAAAAGAATGATTCAGTCTAAGACACCATCCTGTCCAGTGTGAGAATAGCAGAAGAAGTCCCAGAGTTTTCTCTATAAGAACTGTATGGATTAATAAATGGACAAATAAGAAGAAAATGTTTGTATGATTCAAATCTCAATACTGTCTAACTTTGCTGTCTAACTTTGTACATGTTATGTACATGCATGACACTAAGACTACTTTTATCAAATCAGCCACTGCCTCTGGAAACTTCTGACAAACTTTTAACCTAATTCCTTCTGATCTACACTGAAGACAGATTTTGCAGCTACATGGCTAATTCTTGCCTCAAATTTTTTCAGAAACACATTTTGCTGAACTGATTTTGTAATTTAAAATTTCCAAAGAAGCTCCCATATTTGTCTAGTTTGAGAAACAGCCAGCAAGGGAAGCATTCGTCCAATCATCAGCCAAGTGTTTGCACTTTGTAGGAGGGTGAAGCCTGGGTTGGTTTCATTACAACATTAATGCTGACATGAGACCTGGCTTGGTGACCTCATTAGCCTCGCTGTATGGCCACCAAAAGGGCATCTCTGCTTTTGCTTCGATTAAGGCCTTCAACATGTATTTGTGACAAATCAATGAGAATTTGATAACTGAGTGTTAGGATCCTGCTCTAGCCCCTGCCCTTCTTTCCCTTTTTCCTCTTTTTCCTCCTTTCTCCCTTGAGTCCTGATTTGTTTCTGTGTTGACCTGTCTCTCTTTGGCTCCCTCTGTCTGTCACCTCTCCTTCATGTCTCTCTCTCTCTCCCTGTCTCTCACCCTCCTGCTTCACCTGCTTCACCTGCCTGCACTCTGGTTTGCTGATTGCTACAATGAGTTTCAGCTGCAGCAATCAGGTCACACCATTCACCTGTTCTCCACCTCACCTCCACTATTTAAATCCTGCTCATTCATTCGCTCCCTGCCGGATCATCGACCCACATACCCTCAAGGATTCACATCCTACTTCGATTCTGTTTCCCCCACCAAGCCTGCCACCTCCGGACTGCTTTAGCCCCATGGACTCTGTTGCTCTCCCCCCTCCTGGATTTCCCCTTCTTGGACTCTATTTTGCTCCAACCTGTTCATGGATTTTCTCCAGCCTGTGTTTCCTGTCATGTCTCAGTCTGCCCCCTGGATTCCCTAAGCTTGTCGTTCCTCCATCTTGTGAGTACCCCTCTTAGCCTAGTTTGTTAATTCACTTTAGTTTTGTAGACTTCCGTTTTGTAATCTTAGTGTTGGTTTTAGTACTGTGACTTATTTAGCATGGATTTGGTTTAGTTTCCCCCCTGCTCGGTTCCCCATTTTCTGTACGGATTTAGTTCCTGTTTTGTTAAATAAAAACCTCTTTCCTTTGAACCTCCTGTTGGCCACTGTCTGTGTCTGGGTTCTCTGACTCCTTCCTCGTAACACTGAGATCTTTTGGATGTTACTGCTAGCTCAGGACCTCATTACTTCAGACAATTAAAAAGATCAGTGCAGTGAGACAAGAAAAACAGCATTTTTAGTTTTAAATTGTGTCAGGCTAAGACAAGAGGAAGGGTATTTCTGAAGAGCCGAAGTTAGGAACAATTAGAAAATGGTTAAAAAAAAAAAATCTCATATTGATGCTAAACTGAGCTTTGGCAAAGGAGAGATTTTAAGAACGTTCCTTTCCTCAAGATGCTGCTGTTAGATCCTGTAGTGTTTCATAAGCAAGTGCAGTAGTTTGGGGGGTGGGTTGATATCATCACTGTGTAATCTCTGCAGTGTTGAGCTAAATGTACACCGATCAGGCATAACATTCTGACAACCTGCCTAATATTGTGTTGGTCTCCTTCATGCTGCTAAAACTCCTTTGACCCAGTGAGGCATGGACACAGGACCTCTGGGGATGTCCTGTGGTACCGGGATGGTGACAGGGAATTCTGTGGGTCCTGTGGGTTGCAGGGTTGGTTCTACCAAGATCAGGCTTATCCTGATACATCCCACAGATGCTCAATAAGATTTGGATCTGGGGAGTGTGGAACCCAGGTGAACATCTTAACTCTGTCATGTTCCCCAGCCCACTCCTGAGCAGTTTTTGTGGTGTGTCCTGGTGCATTGTCCTGCTGAGGGGGGCAGCTGGCATCAAGGACTGCTGTTGCCATGTAGGTTGAGGGGTTGGGAGGATTGCTTGACCTGCAATGTTTAGGTGGGTGGTACATGTCAAACATCCACATGAATATCAGGACTCGAGGTTTCCCAGCAAAACGTTGCATTACAACAAGATGATCGATGTTATTCACTTCATCTGTCAGTGGTCATAATGTTGTGGCTGATTGATGTATCTTAGTATTGAATGACAAGGTGACCTCTGTACATGCTTCACATTTAATCGATATCATTTTTAAATGATATGTTGAAGTGAAGTAGACAAAAGTGTAGTTGTGCCAGCTGATGCGGCAACTGCAACACAGCACACTTGATTGCTTGCATCCGAATATTTGTAATGAATCCTTTAAAACAGGGGAGTGTGTTTAAGTGATCAAAGCTCTGCCAGTTCAGTCCTGAAATTTAAGTGAGGTTGTCTTGTTCCACCTTGTAAGTCCAGTTCAATGAACGGTGGTAGAACCCTCTAACATGTTGCACTGACTCATTCAATTTCTGTGAAAGAATTATTGTATCTTAATTTCTTCATCTGGACCCAGAACATGTTCACACAAACACCTCGAAATAGATGATTAATATAATGAAGGCCTGCTGATGCTATAAGGGAAAGCCCTCCGGCCTTCTCAACCCTTAACCAACAGCTACCAAACACTGTGTGGGTACGGTCACGTGCATTGCTATCACTGCCTCATGCATCATTCTGACACACAGGTCTTCCATCGTCTCACCACATAATGTCACAGCATGATGGCAAGCACATGGGTTAACACAAATGATTCACTAGGAACAAGGCTGTGACAGTGCTGGTGCTTGCGATAACACCTAAGCTGTGTCGCAGTAGTTCAAAGGACATGGCGTTCATGAACAGCGAGGGCTGAATTGAGCATTGGCAGGGGAGATGATCTTGTCCACTGGGGATTTCTTTTTTACATCAACAGTTATTTGTGCCCTTAACCCTGTGTCACAAATCGCCACCCCTGTTGCCTAGCAACCTTGACAGTTGCAGTTGACGATCTAGGAACAGTTGGTTGAGCTGTATACTCAACCAACTGTTCTCATTTTGACAACCAATGTTGTCAAAATGAAATGACATTAGCACAATGTTAACATTACTGTTGACTGAGAAGTCAACAGTAATGTTAACATTGTGCTAATGTCATTTCATTTTGACAACATTTATTCATATGAAAGGTCAACAGTCTCCGAAGACCACAAGAGACGTGGTTATATCTAATAAGTCTGCAAAGCTGGTCAGATACAAAGTCTTCAATGAAGTAGTTCGAGCAATCAATGGATGTCATGTCTGCATCAAGCCAACAAAAAGCTGCAATAGATGGATCATGTTCATTTTGTTGTCTCTCACTTTAGAATAGCGTTACTTTTTAACTGATAAGTGAGTAAGGAAAAGATGGTTTTTACCTTGCTTACATGTTTCAACTGCGTCTGCAGTCTTCCTCAGTGTCATGACGTGTCGTTTTAATCAGGTGAGAGGCCTGACGGATCTGTCAGAATCTGAAAGAAAGAAAAACAAAACACACAGAAAAACCGGACAGTAGGAACAGCAATATAATCACCATTCCAAATATCCGAGGAATAATGGAATCTACACAACGAATACTGAAAAAACACAACATCAACACGGCAGTAAAACTGCATACAAAACTCTGACAGCTACAGTATAGTAGTACACCCCAAAGATAAAACTAGAACCAGACAAGAAATGTAACGTCATATATGAAATTCCATGCAAATCATGTGAGAAAACACACATTGGAGAAACAGGAAGATCATACAACACAAGAAAAAAGGAACATCAGACATAATGCGAAAAAGAAACAATTGGACGACTCACAAGAACACAAGAAGACAAAGCCGATCAAGAAATCTTAAAATCAGCCATCATGGACCACTGTAAAAGAAATAACCACACCATGAACTGGGACAAGGCTGAAGATCATAACATTGGAGGCGAACAAATACAAGCGGTGGATTTAAGGAGGCCATAGAGATCAGGCAACGGGTGAGCAGTTCCATGTGGAGACAATTTTTGAATGTACAGCTCTACTGAGGGTATTATTAAATCCTTGAGGCTATTTGAGCAGTTCTGTTAGCTTCCTTCCGGTGTAAGCTGTCATGACATACTTTACTGAGTATGGCATACTAGTAAAGATGAAGGTCATAACCACCAAAGATAGACACAAGAGATGACACCAAAGTTAGAATCTAATAAATATACCACATAGTGCTCTGTGTTTCATGGTTGAGGTGCTAACAGTCAAACTAAGTAAGCCATAACACACGTATAACATGCAAATCATAAGCTTAATAACCTTTCACAAAGAATACTTTTTAATTTGTCAAAAAATTATTTTTACACTACAAATTTAAAAAAATAAAATGACCCACAGCATGACTTCTTCGAACCTGCACTGGGGTTGCAGATAAAAATATGGCACAGTTGCATCACACTGATGTTAATGAGTGTTGTCCCAGATAAATGAGTCGTCTCTTTTCAGATTTTCCATTGAACAGATGGACTAAATTGTAAGTTTGTGAACCAGCTACACACGTGCACAAACACACACACACACACACACACACACACACACACACACACACACACACACACACACACACACACGCACACACGCACACACACACACGTACATTCACCTAAACACTGTTGCAAATCACATAAACCTACCATGGTAACAGCACCCCTTGAGGCTAGCAGCCTCCTCCAGCAGGACAACACAGCCTGCAGCATCACAAAAAGTGCTCAGGAGGATTACAACTCAAACCAAAGCACTGATCAAACCTACAAACTCACCTTCAGATTAAACTAAGCACTAATATTCTTGATGAATTGAGTTGCTAGTCTGAATAGTGCTTTGAAACTGTCATGTAAACATTTTTTGTCCAATTCACACCATCAGTTTTTACAGCAGCCTGCTGTTAAGTGACATTTTTGGTTTTTGGTTCCAAAAAAACATTAGATCTAAAGTTTTCAATTGAGTCTTAGAAAAACACACGGTTTTGTTAGAAATGACTGCATTTTAATGTCATTAGTGTAGATGTAGATATAGATGTAGCTAAAGATATAAATATTGATTTAGGTGGGTGGTACAAACATCCACGTGAATATCAGGACTCAAGGTTTCCCAGCAAAACATTGCATTGTAAAAAGATGAACGATGTTATTCACTTCATCTGTCAGTGGTCATAATGTTGGCTGGTCGGTGTATAGATATAGATATAACTGTAGATATATAGATATAGGTATATTGATATCGCTCTCTCTCTCTCTCTCTCTCTCTCTCTCTCTATATATATATATATATATATATATATATATATATATATATATATATATATATATATATATATATATATATATATATATATATATATATATATATATATATACTTCTTGCAGCTGCATGGTCAAAAAACTTTTTCCTTCCTCAGCCACACCCAGGTAGATGCTGTGGCAGCTGGTCTTGAAGCCTTCACCTTAGGCTCCACCTACAGCTTCCTCAAGGGCACACCTGCACACACACTCTCTCTCCATTCCTCCCATTCACATAAACATACTAATAAAAAGAAAGAATGAGTGAAAAGCAACACAAATGGCAATTTGGCTCCTACAAATTGGAAAACTGCCAAAAACTGCCAAAATTAAACAATTACAATATAAAACAAACAACCAGCAAGGACAACAAATAATTGGAAAAATAAAATAAATAACCAGGGAAAAATAAACAACTGGAAAAATAACCAAAAAATGAAACAAACCACTGAAAAAATAAAATACTAGATCTCTGTAAACTCCTTCAAGACTGTTGGAAAACCATTTCAGGTTCATTCACTGAGCGAATGACAAGTGTGTAAAGCAGTAATCAAAGCAATGGGTGGCTGTTTTGAAGAATCCAAAATATAAAAGATGCTTTGTTGTTTAGTACATAATTCCATATGTGTTCATTCATAGTTTTGATGCCTTCAGTGAGAATCTACAATGTAAACAGTCATGAAAATAAAGAAAAACCATTAAATGAGAAAGTGTGTCGAAACCTCTGAGTGTGTGTGTGTGTGCGTGTGTGTGTGTGTGTATTTTAATCCAGACGAAGGCTTGTAAGATTTGAAATCAGTCAAAAAATGTTGGAGATTGAGTAAAAACACAAAAGGACCAAAGATTCATTGCTTTTTTATTTCATTCAAAACAATTCAATCACTTCTAAGACAGTGACAACTGGCATCAAAGCAGCAGAGATATAATTAATTGCACAGGTGTGTCTTTGAAAATGATCTTCCTGTGTAAGCTTTTGTCTAACCTTTTCTTATGTCCTCTCACAGAGACACATCATCCGTTCAACAATGGAGATTTGTGTGCAGGCACATTCTTGCTATTTTTGCTAAAACATCTGCAAATCCACCTGAGTGAAGTGAAGGCTGCTTGACTTTTTACATTTGCACACATAACATGGGGCTTTCTTTTGACAGCAAAGCCATCAGTCGGCTCTAAAGGGACTAAAAGCAGTAAATTGCGGTCACAGTTCTATGACAGACAAGAGGAGTGTGTCCCCCTCTAGTGATGATGTAATGACGCTGCACCTCAAAACTTGAAATCGGATCTACAGGGGTGGGAAAAAGGCATTTATTCATTCACTGTCAATTAAGACCAGCAAGGCTTGTGCTCCAATACGATGCAAGCCAATCTGGGTTAAGAGAAATTACTGCAACACAATAGCAGAGTTATGCTTTCAAGGTACAAAATATTCACAGACTTGTTCATGGAAAATACTTCACATCCTTATCACATGCTGGTTTGTTATCTTACCTTATGTTTTATCTGAGAATCCCTGTCACGGTCTAAGACAATCTAAGTCTTTATGAAGGTTATGTTTCATAGACTCCGTGAGAAAAATGCTGGTTCAGCAGTGTGGTCACTTAAGGCTGCAGGTGGTGTGTTATACTGCAGTGATTCTAATATCCCACTGTCTTAGTGTAGAAATGCTACTGTTTATAATGAAAGTGATTATTTTGTGCAACTTGAAAGTAGTAAAATACATGTCTCTGCTTACCATTATCACCCCAGTCAGTGTTCCAGGAGTTGACACAGAGCCAGTAGGAAACACCATCCTCCTCTCCCCAGCCAGGATCTTGATGGCATGTCTACCCACAGCAGAGCCTGAAACGTGTTGATACACACCTGGAGACAGGAAGAGGACACAAGAAACACAAGTGGGAACCACGAGGTCCCAAGCAACACTGTACACAATCACTGAGCAGAAAATGCAGTTAGGGTTCACCCTGTACTCAATATTCAGTGTAATGCGTGTTTGCATTACATCTCTTACTGCTGCATGTGTTCTTGCCAGACTTGCACAATACAAAGTCTTCATAGACTTTAAATGCTCCCTCTACTGGGTCGTTCTTGTATATCTCAGTCTGAATCTGGATCACATTTGATAATGTGATAATGCCCGAGGGCCAACCATCCTGTCTCACATTCTTTGAACCATTAAACCTAAATGCAAAAGCACTGTTTTATATAAGTTTTATGTATTACAATTTTCATTTATTCACATGGGAATGCAAATAAACGTAAGTTACCCAGACATAAACAGGCCCTAAAATCAATACTTCTCATATCGGGAGGGCCCAGTTACATAAAGAAAAAAACCTCCAGGAAGCTTATAAATATCATAATAGGTTCATTTTTAACATGACTTAGTATGGACACTGAAATGCTGTCTGTCAACAGATAACCAGTTCACATACAGCTCAATGAGCTCCAGTTGATGAGGAGCATCATCAGGGTCCACAGAGAAAGGAGAAGAAAAAAGCAACATCTCATTTTCAATAGCTGAGAGTTGGTAAACTCATTGTTTTTGTATTAATATTGTCCTGTGGAAAACTGTTCATTACCTCCTGTAGAGCTGAGAAATGTGCAGTTTCAGGCTCAGTTTGTGACAAGTGTTTTTGGAAAAGTTGTAGCTTGTTTCCAAAGGCTTTGATGTGTGCAGACAACTGGCTCTAATCCTTGAAGTCTCATGTTCAGCACATTCAGATGCTTTTTTTTAGGTCAACTAAAAACGGCAAATCTGCCAGCCATATAGGATCTGATCAGTTTCCCCACTGAGATAGAAAAAGTGCTGCTGTGAAGCAAAGACATTTTCCAGTTACTTCATGTTCTTAATGCAGTCACTCCTGGATAAGTTGTCATGTGCCCTAGAAGGTTTTGACTGACAGGGTGTTTTTGTTTTTTTGTTTTTTAATCTGCAGTTTCCATTTCAGAAATCATCTGGAAAGGATGGCAGCAAAGTTACATATTCAGAGGGGGTCAACAGAATCTTGCTGCCAACATTCAGCAACACAGAAAATTGCATTTTGTATCAGAGATATGTGTATTCTGTTTGACAGCACTGGTGGGCCAGAAATTATACATTATATGATAGATGCATGTTATTAAAGAGACAAGCTAACAGGGCTCCTTCTGTTCTTCTCCTCCACATCCTGACTCTTCCTGCCCAGATCTGCCTTCATAGTTGTGCTGCTTCCTCCTCAGCTTCAAGGTGGTTTTATGGTCACATTTTAAAATTAATATTCAACCCTACCATTCAAATGAAAATAAAGACAGATATTTTGTTGTTGTGCATGTTCTTTTATTGCAAATATCTGTATAATACAGTAAAAAATTAATAATAATAATAATAATAATAATAATAATAATAAATTTTATTTATAAAGCGCTTTTCCAAAAACTCAAAGACGCTGTACATAAAATACAATAAGATAAAACAAAACTGTTAATTAAAATCAGTAGATAGTAAAACAAGTTCAAGATAAAATACAGAATCACTTAAGGAAAGCAGATCTAAAAAGGTGAGTCTTTAAAAGGGATTTAAATGTGGTGAGGTTGGTGCAGTCACGGAGGGCATGGGGGAGTGAGTTCCAGAGTGTGGGGGCGGCAATGGCGAAGGCTCTGTCCCCCCAATGTCGCCGGCTGGTCCTGTGCGGGATGGAAAGGAGGTTTGAGTGGGAGGAGCGGAGATTCCTGGGTGGGGTGTAGGGGAGGAGCAAATCGGTAAGGTAAGAGGGGGCAAGATTATGGATGGACTTGAAGGTGAGGAGAAGCAGTTTGTACTGGATGCGGTGTGAAATGGGGAGCCAATGGAGGTTCTGCAGGACGGGGGTGATATGGTCGTGAGAACAGGTTCGGGTGAGGAGTCGGGCAGCAGAGTTTTGAATGAGTTGAAGTTTATTGAGAACTTTGGAGGTGGAGCCGAAGAGAATGCTATTGCAGTAGTCAAGGCGGGAAGTGACGAAGGCATGAATGAGGGTTTCAGCGGCTGAGAAGGAGAGGAAGGGGCGGAGACGGGCGATGTTGCGGAGATGGAAATAGGCAGTTTTGGTGATCTGATTAATGTGGGGTTCAAAAGTGAGGTTGCTGTCAAATATCACACCGAGGTTGCGGATGTGAGCAGAAGGAGATAGGGTGGTGTTATCAATGGTAATGGGGGAGTGGGGAAATGGTGTGAGTGATTTAGGTCCAATAAAGATGAGATCAGTGTTGTCGCAGTTTAGCAGGAGAAAATTTTTCCTCATCCAGGATTTAATGTCGGCCAGGCAGCTGGAGAGAGAGGGGAGGGTGGTGGTGGCGGTGGTGTTGGTGGAGATGTAGAGTTGGATATCGTCGGCGTAGCAATGGAAGTGTAGGTTGTGGCGGCGGATGATGTTGCCGAGGGGGAGGAGGTACAGGATAAAGAGGAGGGGGCCAAGGACTGATCCTTGAGGGACACCATGGGACAGGGGGGCGGTGGCGGATGTGCAGTTGTTGACCTTGATGAATTGTTGTCGATTTGTGAGATATGATGTGAACCAGGTGAGGGCGGTGCCGGTGATGTTAATGGAGGATTGAAGGCGGGACAGGAGGATGGAGTGATTGATTGTGTCAAATGCTGCAGAGAGGTCGAGAAGAATGAGGATGGTGACTTGTCCAGAGTCTGAGGAGAGGAGGAGATCGTTGGTGACCTTGAGGAGAGCAGTTTCAGTGCTGTGATGAGAGCGGAATCCGGATTGAAAGGTTTCATACAGGTTGTTGGAGGTGAGATGAGTTTTCAACTGGGCAGCGACGACACGTTCTAATGTTTTGGATAAGAAGGGGAGGTTGGAGATGGGCCGGAAGTTGTGAGGGGAGGTTGGATCCAAACCAGGTTTTTTGAGGATGGGGGAGACAGAGGCGAGCTTGAGGGGTGAGGGGACACAGCCAGTACTGAGGGAAGTGTTGATGATGTTAGAGATGAGGGGGGAGATAAGAGGGAGGCAGTTTTTGAGGAGGTCAGTGGGGATGGGGTCCAGGCAGGATGTGGAGTTTTTAGTTCCAGTGATGAATTTGGGCAGGTCCAGGGGGGAAACAGGCGAGAAGTGGGCCAGGGGGGGAACGTTCAGAGGGTTTGGTGGAGGAGAGGGGGGATCAAGTGAGGTGGGAGAGGTGACAAGGCTGCTGTGGATGGAGATGATTTTGTTATGGAAAAAAGAGAGGAATAGGTTGCACTTGTCAGTGGTGAACGAGTTTGAGACGGTGTCCGGGGGGGCAAGGAGTTTATTGACAGTTGAGAAGAGGGACTTGGGGTTGTTGGAGCTGGTATTGATCAGGTCAGAGTAGAAAGTGGACCGTGCAGATTTCAGGGCGTCTTTGTATTGTTGGAGGAAGTCGGAGTAGGCTTGACGGTGAACTGTCAGGTTTGTTTTCTTGACAAGACGTTCCAGCTGTCGTTTATGGGCTTTCATGAGGTGGAGTTCGGGGGTGTACCATGGAGCAGAGTGGGAGAAAGTGACTAATTTGGATTTGAGGGGAGCAAGCTGATCAAGACAGGAAGAGAGAGTATGATTGTAGTGGTTGATGAGGTCAGTGGGGTTATTGATTGATGGGGGAGGGGAGATGGACAATGCAGTGGTCAGTGAGGCGGAGAATACAGAGGGGGAGAGTGATCTAGTGTTTCTAAAAAAGATTGTCCGTTTTTCCTTGGGCAGGGGGGTGGGGAGGCTGATGTCCATCGTTATTGCTAGGTGGTCAGAGATGGAGAGATGACAGCTGGAGATATTTAGGACTGTAAGACCAGAGGAGCAAACCAGATCGAGGATGTGTCCATGGTTGTGGGTGGGGAAATTGACATGCTGGGTGAGGTTGAGTGATTGTAGGAGGTCTAGGAAGTCAGAGGCAGATTTACTGTGAAGGTTGTCCATGTGAAAGTTGAAGTCACCAAGGATGAGGACTGACGGAGATGTAGCTAATAGCTGGGTGGCAAAGTGGGAAAAGTCAGGGAGAAATGAGGGGTTTGGTTTAGGTGGGCGGTAAATGATAGCAGTGACCATTGGGGTGGGACCGGGTAATTTAAAAACAAGGTGTTCAAAGGAGGGGGAGGCAGGGATGGAAAGTGGGATGGTTGTGAAGACCTGTTTGTGGATGACTGCGATGCCGCCTCCTCGACCTTCTGGGCAGGGAGAGTTGAGGTACGTGTATCCGGAGGGAGTGGCTTGGTTGAGTGGGTAGAAGTCCAGTGGTTTGTGCCATGTTTCGGTTAGACAGAGGAAGTCCAGTTTATTGTCCAGGATGAATAATTGTAGAATGGGGCCTTTGCTGGTGACGGAGCGGGTGTTGAAGAGGGCAAAGTTCAGGTGAAGTGTGGATGTGTGATTAGGGGAGGGCTTCTGGGGACAAGGCTGTGAGGTCCATGGAAGTGGGCGAAGGTTAGCAAAATGGCAGTTTCTGAGGGAGGGCTGCCGAGGTTGTCTGAAGCTGATGATGGTGGGGATTTGGCAGCTTGTTGAATTCTGGTAGAGCGGGGGTGACGGGCGGGGGGAGCCAGAGGGGGGAGGCAGTGGGTGTGCTGGAGGGGAAGATGGGGGGAGTTCCAGGTGGGGACAGAGGGGGGCGCTGTAGCTGGGAGGCGGTTCAGTGGAGCGTGAAGAAGAGATGGATGTAAACACTGGCACTAGTCAGTCTGAAGTGTGGACAGTGTATTGGATATTTGAGACTAAAAGTGATCTGCCAGACCTGTTTGGATGAATGCCATCACTGTTAAAATATTCTGGCCTGTTCCAGAAACAGTTAAAATTGTCAATAAAGTTAATTCTGCTGGCACAGCAGAACGAGCTAATCCAGGTGTTCAGGCTGAGCAGTCTGCTGAAGCGCTCAGAATTGTTGTTCACCATTGGTAGGGGCCCGCTAATAAAAATAGACTTTCCGCAGTCTAAATTAAGGTGAAAATACAGGCAAGTCCACCACCAAGATGCAACATCATCAAGCACATTGATGTTCAGATTGTAGAATGATCACGATTCATCCTCCCATCCTCAGGAGTTTGTACTTCAAAGATGTCACTGTCAAGTCTGCAAGTCCATACTTACCGTACTTGGTATTTATTTGATGAGAAGGAGGAGAAGGGCTGCACAGTGGTGTAGTGGTTAGCACTTTCGCCTTGCAGCGAGAAGGTCCCTGGTTCGCGTCCCGGCTTTCCCGGGATCTTTCTGCATGGAGTTTGCATGTTCTCCCTGTGCATGCGTGGGTTTTCTCCGGGTACTCCGGCTTCCTCCCACAGTCCAAAAATATGCTGAGGTTAATTGATCATTCTAAATTGCCCGTAGGTGTGAATGTGAGAGTGATTTGAGAGTCTCTGTATGTAGCCCTGTGACAGACTGGTGACCTGTCTAGGGTGTCCCCTGCCTTCACCTGAGTCAGCTGGGATAGACTCCAGCCCCCCCGCGACCCTAATGAGGATTAAGCGGTGTATAGAGGATGGATGGATGGATGGATGGAAGGAGGAGAAGTAAAGAATGACCAAGAGACATGAGACGAAGGAGGATTAAGGACAGTAAAGGGAGGAAGAGACGGAAAAGTAATAGGACAGGAAGAAGAACAGGAAAGGGGAAAAGAAGGGAAGAACAATAAAGAGAAGCCAATGGTGAAAAAGAGGGAGGAGTGATGATGGAAGGAGCAGGATAAAAGAAGAAAAAAATTGAGGAGAAAGAATGAGAGTATAAAGAAGGGGAGAGAAAGGAATGAGGGAGGAAGAAACACAAGGTGCTGAGAAAAACAGAAGAGAGAAGAGGAATGAAGAAAACGAAGTCAGACAAGGTGAAAGAAAGACAAGAAGACAGAAGGAGAAGAAAAAGAGGAAGAGCCTGAGGAAGCATAGAAGGAGGACGAGGAACAAGTAGTAAAGGGAGGACGAGATGAAAACGGAGCAGTAGAAGGAGGAGACAATGAAGAAAGGAGGAGGAGAAGAAAAAGGAGAGGTGAAGGAGGACAAAGGAGACAACAACAGAAGGAAGGAGAGAGGAAAAAGACAGAAATGGCAAAAAGAATGAGGAATAGGAGGAAGAAACGAGGAGCAGAAGGAAGAAGAGATCAAAAAGATGAAGAAGGTGACAGAGGAGGAGAAAGGAATGAGGGAGGACAAAGAGTGGAGGAGGGAAAAAAGGAGAAGGATGAGAAGAAAGGAATAATGTAGAGAAAAAAGGCAGAGGAGAAGCAGAAGAAAAGACAAGACAGAAACAACAGAAAGAGGAACGAATGAGGACAAGAAGGAGGAAAGGGAGGAAGAGACAGAAATGTAGTAGAAGGAAGAAGAGAACATGAAGGAAAAAGGAGGCAATGGAGAAGAACAAAGAAGAGAAGGAAAGAATAAGGAACAGGAGGAGAAAGAAATGAAAAACAGAAGGAAGATGATGGAGAAGGTAGAGGAGAAAGAATGAAACAACAGGAAGAGGAAGTGTAGAAAAGAATAAGGATAGGAAGAAGGCAAATAAAAAGAGGAGACAGATGAGAAGAAAGAAGCAGAAGATAGAGAATGAGAAAATAGAACATGACAGAGAATAGAGGAGAAGAAGGGAGAAAAAGACAGGAAGACGAGAAAGATGAAGGAAGACAAGAGGAGAAGCAACGACTGTGGGAAAAAGGCAAATAAATGTAGAAGGAAGAATAGAAGAAGAAAGAAGCATCTTCAAACAGATGAAGAAAAGAGGAAAAGAAAAGAATGAAGAAAAGCAAGGAGAAGAGGAAGAAAGAGATGAAAAAGAAGAAGAAAGTGACAGAAGGAGGAAGAGGAAGCAGGAGTCGGAGACAGAGTCAAAGGAGAAGAAAGAAGGAGATGTCAGATGGAGGTGAAGGAAGAAAGAAGGCGATAAAGACAGGAGAAGGGAGAAGACAGAAGAAGGAGAAGACTAGAAAATGTAGAGAAGGAGGAGAAGAGGAGAATAAAGAGGAAAAACAAAATGGCTGAAGAATAGAGGAGAAAGAGGAGAAAGAAAGAAGGAGGAAGAAAAGGAAGAGGAGAAGGAAGAAGAACAAGTAAAAGGGAGGAAAAGTAGCAGAAGTAGTAGGAGAAGGAGGACAACATGAAGAAAACAGGAACAGGAAAGGAACAAAGGAGAGAAGAAGAGAAGAGAGAGGGGAAAATTGGAATTGGAGTAGAAGGAGGAGAATGAGGAAGAGAAGATAAAGAAGGAAGAGGAGAAAGAAAGAGAAGAAGAAGAAGACAGAGAGGGACCAGGAGGAGAAAAAAAGAATGAGAAAAAGAGGGAAGAGATGAAATGAATGAGGGACAGAATGAGGAAGAGTAGAAGGAGAAAAAGGAGGAAGAGGAACAAGGAGCAGAAGGAGGAAGGAATGGAGAAGAATGAGTCGTAGAAGAAGGAGGAGAACAGGAGGAAAAAGTAGTAGTAGCAAGAGAAAGGAGGACAAGAAAGCAGGAAGAGAACAAGACAGAAGGACAAGAGAAGCAGGAAGAGTAGAAGAAGGAAAAGCTAAGAAAAAAGAAGGAGAAGATGGCATCCGATGAAGAAAGAGGAAAGGGAGGATGGGATGAGAAAAGGGAGCAGTAAATGGAGAAGAAAAAGGAGATGGAGAAAAAGGAAGAAGAGAAGAACGGCAAAGTGGAGACAACGACAGAGAAGGAGACAAATACAGAAGGAAGAGAAAGAATGAAATGAAGATAGGAGGAGAAAGAACAACACAGACAAGGAGGAGGAGAAAGAAGACGGAAAAAGAAGATAAAGGACAGAAAGACAGAGATGGAGTAGAAAAGCATGCTGGAGAGAGGAAGAAGGAAGAAGAACAAGGAAAAGATGAAGTAACAGGTGAAAAAGGAAGAGGAGGGAGGAGAAGATAGGAGGGTGAGGAGAAATGAGACAAAGAGGAGGAGAAAGAAAAACAAGGAGTTTGAGACAGAGGAGGAGAAAGGAGAAGATGCAGGAGGAGGAGAATCAAATAAAGAAGAAAAAAGAGAAGACAGAAGGAAGAAAAGACAAAAGGACAATAAAGGAGAAGCAATCAGATGAGGAGGAGGAGAAGGAAAGAGGAAGGAGTTGACAAAGGAGAATGAAGGAGAAGACAGGAGAAGAATCTTTTCCTTTTTCTTACAAGAAAGAGAATTAGAAAAAGGAGGAAGGAGGAAGAAGAGCAAGGAGTAGAGAGATGCAGAGATGAAGAAGACAACAGAAGGAGAAGAAAGGAGACAAAAACAAAAGGAGGAAGAGAAGGAAACAGCAAAAAGAGGAGGACAAAGTAGGAGAAGGACATGAAAAAGGAAGTGGAGAATGAGGTAGAAAAGGACAAGACAAGAATGAGGAAGAGGAAAAGGAGAAGAGGAGGAGGAGTAATAAGAAGATGAACAAGGAGTAAAAGGAGGAAGAGATGGAAAAATAATAGAAATAGTAGGAGAGGAAAAGAAAAAAGGCACAGAGGAGAAATACAGAAGAACAAAGAGGAGAGGAAGGAGGAAAATAGGAGAGGACGAGTAGAAAAAGGATGAGAAAAGAATGGCAAGACTGAAGGAAAGGAGAAGGATGAGGAAGAGCAGAAAGAGAAGCAAGATGAGCAAGGAGCACAGGGAGGAAGGGATGAAAAGAAGAGGAAGAAGGCAACACAGAAGGAGGAGGAGACAGGAGACAGAAAGGGTAGAAGGAAGGATATGGAGAAAGAAGTAGACAAAAAGGAGGAGGAGAAAGGAGAAGGATAGATGAAGAAGAATGAGTAGTAGAAGAGGAAGGGGGAAACAAAGAAAAAAGGAGAAGCAGAAAAAGATGGAAGAGAAGAAAAGCAATAAGCAAGAGGAGAAGACAAGAATGAAAAACAATACGGAAGAAAAAGGAGTAAAGGGAAGAAGGGATGAGAAAAGGGAGTACTGTAAGGAGACAAAGACGATTAGGAAGAGAAGATGACAAGGTAGGAGAAAGGAGGAGGGTATAGAAAAGATTGAGGTAGAAAACCAGAAGGTGAGACAGCGTAAGAGAAAAAAAGAAAAGGAGAAGGAAAGAATGAATACAAGGAGTAGGAGAAGAGAAAGGCAAGATGAAAAGCATAAGGAGAGAATGAGGGAGAGCAGGAGAAGAAGATGAAGAGAAGCAAGGAGTCAAGGGAGGAACAGATGAAGAAAAATGAGTTATAGAAGAGGAAGAAGGAGAACAAAAATGGAGAAGGAAGAGGAGAAAATTAAGATGGAAGGAGAAAAGGGAAAAAGACGAGAAGAGGGAGTAGTGCAAGGAGACAAAGATAGAAAAAACACGAGAAAAAGAAGGAAAAGAAAAAGACAATAGGAATAGAAAAGGAAGAAGAATGAGCAGAAGGAAGAAGAGAAGGACACGAAGGCAAAAGGAGGGAGAAGGAAAAGAAAAGGAAAAGAAAAATAGGAGGGGAGGAGTAGAAGAAGAAGACAGAAGGAGGATGATAAAAATGACAAGACAGAAGAAGAAGAAAAGAATGAGGAAAAGCAGAGGAGAAAGCAAGAAGAGGAGAAAGAAGACAAAAGACAAGGAGGAGCAGGAATGAGAAGAAGAAGAGAAGGGGGAGATGAGAAGACTAAGAAGAAGGAGGAAGAGAAGCAAGAGATGAAAAAGATGAGGAAAAGGCCACAGAGAAGGAGGACAAAGGAGATAAATACAAAGGAGGAGGAGAAAGTACAAGACAGAGAAAAATGAAAAGAATGACAAAGAAACAAATAAAACAGTGGAGGAGAAAGAAGGAGACAAAGACAGAAGGAAGAGGAGAAAGAAGAGAAATATGGAAGTAGGAGTAATAGAGAAGGAAGAAGAAGAACAAGGGTGGAGGAAAGAGGAGATGAACGAAGAGGAAAATGACAGGAGGAGAAGGAAGGACAAGAAGACAGAAGAAGAGAAAAGGCTAAGAAGATGACAGAATAGGAAGAGGAGAAAAAGGAAAAGAAAGGAGGAAAGAAGGAGGAAGTGAAGGAGGTGGAGAAAAGGATAAAGGAAAACAAGAAGTAGAGGGATGAAGAGATGATGAAGATGACAGAAGGAGAAGGAAAAGAAGATGGAGGTAAAGAAGGAATCGAAAGAATAATGAGTGGAATGAGGGAGAGAAGAAGGTGAAGAAGAAAAAGTAGTTAAGAGAAAGGAAGAGAACATGAAGAAAACAGCAGAATGGAGGCAAAGGAAGGGGAGAAAAAGACAGAAAAGGAGAAGAAAATGGAGAAAAAAACTGGAGGCAGTAGAAGCAGAAGGAAGGGGGAAAAGAGGAGGACAAAACAATGAAAGGAAAGGGATGAGATGACGAGAGGGAGAAAAAGGAGGAGAGGGAGGAAGAAGAGAAGAAGGATTAGAAAACAGACAAGAAGAAGAGTAGAAGAGGAAGAAGGTGGAAAACATGATGAAAAAAGGAAGACAATAAAAGAGAAGACAAGGCAAAGAATAAGAACAAAAAATTAGTGCATTTTATAAAACATGTGTACAGAACAGCATTCAAAGGCCACCTATCTGTCGTCTCAGAGGTGGGAAGGTCCACAATCACATCAGGAGACCTGAGGGTGGAAAACAAAAGTCAAACACAATGACTTCCTGGACAGTTTCACATGTTAACAATTGTTGGTTGCATAGCATTAAAGAGTTGTAATGTTTCAAACCCACCCTTATCTAATATTTACATGACAGCTCTGCTTCAGCAGCTTGGAGGACTCAAAGCCAAAGCTGATGAATTTGAGGTCTGTGTTTTGATTGACCAAAATGATGCCATGTGCTTTCATATTTGTATTATGCCAACATTCTTCAGTCTGGATGGCTGTCAGCAGCTACAGGGACAAAAAATCCACAATTAAATTCTAGGAAATCTGAATATTACTGTTTAACAAATCAACTAGGAATCCGAGAGTTTGAAGAGAGGGTCAGCTTATGAGGCCACATTCTCTGAGAGAATGACAAGAGTGTGCAAAGCAGTAATCAAAGCAATGGGTGGCTGTTTGGAAGAATCCAAAATATAAAACATGCTTTGTTGTTTAGTACATAATTCCATATGTGTTCATTCATAGTTTTGATGCCTTCAGTGAGAATCTACAATGTAAACAGTCATGAAAATAAAGAAAAACCATTAAATGAGAAAGTGTGTCCAAACCTTTGAGTGTGTGTGTGTCCGTGTGTGTGCGTGTGTGTGTGTGTGTGTGTGTGTATAGCGTTCCCTCCAGTGATTATCCACCATGAGCATCCCCAGAATGCTCCAAAGAAGAAAAATGGCCTAAACTTCCTCTTTTAAGACATCTTCCTGTTACACTGAAATCTCAATAGTGTGTGTGTGAGCGTTTCGGTAATGTGTGTGAGAGAACGTTTCAGTAGTGTGTATGAGAGCGTTTCAGTAATGTGTGTGAGAGAACGTTTCAGTAGTGTGTATGAGAGCGTTTCAGTAGTGTGTATGAGAGAACGTTTCAGTAGTGTGTATGAGAGAACGTTTCAGTAGTGTGTATGAGAGAACGTTTCAGTAGTGTGTATGAGAGAACGTTTCAGTAGTGTGTATGAGAGAACGTTTCAGTAGTGTGTATGAGAGCGTTTCAGTAGTGTGTGTGTAAGAGGACAACAGTTTAGTAGTGTGTATGAGAGCATTTCAGTTGTAAGTGTGTGAGGTTTTTACTATAATGTGTGAATATGTTTACTTTCATCACTACGCAATTTTATTAGGTACGCCTGTTCGATTGCTTGTTAACAGACACAATCAGTCAACCACATGGCCGCAATTCAACATATTTAGGCATGTAGACGTGGTCTAGACAATTTTCTGAAGTTCAAATCGAGCATCAGGAAGGATTTAAGTGACTTTGAACATGACGTTGTTGGTGCCAGATGGGCTGGTCTGAGTATTTCAGAAATTGCTGATCTACTGGGATTTCCACACGCAACCATCTCTAGGGTTTACAAAGAATGGTCTGAAAAATAGTAATAAAATATCAAAATGTAGCGTAACCACTGAAGTAGTTACGTTTGAACTCGTTAATAAAGGGGCACCATCCTCAGTTTGTCTGAGGAAATTATTAATTTAAACAAAATCTCAAGGAGACTCTGATTAAAATAAATTTTATCAGTCTTGTTGTGTACCGTCCACCATGATACTCAGGTAAAACTTCAAGACATGAAGCACTGTCTTTTCAGTATTTTTATTGAACAAATGCGGACTATCAACATGCCGCCTCCGAGGTCCTCACTTCCGTTCCCATACATTTCTACGTCATCACGTAACACGTATATCAGTACATGACATTCCCCTTTTCCTTGGAATTAAAGTTTATCTTCACATACACGTACATATATATTTTTTCACGTCACATCATCTTGTCTCGCTGTCCAACAATGTGATCTTCTAACTGTCTCACAACACAAATAACATTTTCTTATAACCATGAACCTTGTCTTTGAACCCATATGTTTTACTTATTTCACCACAAAATCACGAAACCTCTCAGGTGTCTTTTTAACCCTCTGGGGTCTGGTTTGTTTCTCTGGACCCTGTGTGCCCTCTTGTGGTGTTGGAGTGTAAGTGTCAATGTTTTTGTTCATTTCACTTTCCTCCCGTTCAGGTATTGTTTCTTGTCCATAGTGTCCTTCTATGGTCTCATTGGTCATATATTTCTTTACATGTCTTGTGTTTCTGTGATAATGAGCTCCAGTTGGTGATTCAACTACGACCTGGTTTCCAGTTTTGCTCACGACCTTGTGTGGTGTTGTATTAAATGGTGTTGTAAACTTGTCCATTTTGTCTTGTTGAACCAGTACTATGTCTCCTGTGTCCACTTTTGAGTACTGAGCTCCTCTTCGTTCATCTGCATACATCTTTGCTTTTCCTTTCTGTTCAGCATCTCTGTCGCGTACATCCAAAGCAGTCGTTTTTGACTCACAAATGTCTGGCAACTTTCCTCTCATTTTCCGGTTGAACATAAGTTCTGCTGGACTTTTTCCTGTGGTTGGATGTTCAATACTACGATAAGCAGTAACATATTTTCTCAGTTCATGCTTCCAGTCGAGTCCCTCAGCTTGCGCAATCCTGATTCTTTTCATCAGTGATGCGTTCTGACGTTCCACTTCTCCATTGGCTTGAGCCCATTTTGGTGTTGTTTTCTCATGTTTGATTCCGTTATCTTCACAGTATTCTCTGAACAATTCAGATTTGAACTGTGGGCCATTGTCAGATTTAATCGTAACTGGAAGTCCATGTCTGCTGAATATACAGTCAATAGAGTCGATCACTTTTTCCGTGGTTGTAGATGTCATCACATCATATTCATAATATCGACTGTAGTAATCTACTAGCACAAGTATTGAGTGGTTTGATGGTAGCGGTCCAAGTATGTCTACAGCGACATTTTGCCAAGGTCCATCTGGTAAGGGTGTAACTCTCAGTGGTTCAGGTGGATCAGGTTTGGCCACTATTTGACACCCATGACACGCTTTGCAGTATTTTTCTGAAGCTTTGTCCATGCCAGGCCACCATACTTTTGTTCTGAGACGTTGCTTGGTTCCCACGATTCCTAAATGTCCTTCATGAGCTAGTGAAAGTGCCTTAGCTCTGAGTTTTTCTGGCAATATTATGCGATTACCCCTTAAAACTATGTATCCTATCACACACAGTTCATTTGCAATGGGTGCATATGCTTTGCATTTTTCAAAATGTCCGTTTTCAATCGCTTTTCGCACCTCTGTTATTTCTGAGTCCGTGGCAGAGGTTTCTTCGACCTCTCTTGTGGTAAGTGCTTTTGGAGTTGCATTTACTGCAATGAATCTCACATACTCCTCTGATTCATGTTTGTGTATCTCTTTTGGTGTTCTGTCTGACAGTAGTCTTGACAATGAATCAGCAATGTTTTGTTTTCCAGCAATGTGGACCACTTTAAAGTCATACGGTTGTAGTCTGAGAACCCACCGTTCTATTCGTGCACATGGTTTAGATCTGTGATTGTATATGACTTCTAACGGTTTGTGGTCTGTGATTAGGTCAAACTTTCTACCATACACATATGGATGTAGTCTTTCGCATGCCCATACCAGTGCTAGGGCTTCTTTTTCTGTTTGAGAATATCTGCGTTCACAGTCTGTTAGGCTACGACTTACATAGCACACTGGTACCCCTTCTCCATTCTGTTCTTGTACTAACACTGCGCCCAAGCCTACTGGGCTTGCATCTGCGATGATTTTGGTTGGGGCTTCTTTGTCGAAATAAGCTAGAGTGCCTGCTCTGGCTAGTTCAGTCTTTAAAGTTGCAAATGCTTGTTTTTGCTCTGGCCCAAATGTAAATGTTGTCTCTTTTCGGGTTAGACGTCTTAGTGGCTCAGAGAGTGTAGCAAACTGTGATATGAACCTGCTGCTGAAGCCTACCAGTCCAAGGAAGCTTCTCACCTCTGCAGTATTCTTTGGTTCTCTGGCTTCCACTACAGCTCTCACTCTTTCTTCAGTTGGTCCAATTCCTCTTTGTGTCAGCAGTATTCCCATGAATACAAGTCTGTCCATGTTGAACTGACATTTTTCTGGGTTTAGTGTTAAACCACATTCAGAAAGTCTCTTCAAAACAGCATGCAGGCGCTCGTCATGCGTTTCTCGGTCAGGTGCGTGTATGATTACATCATCTGAGATGTTCTCAACTCCTTCAATGCCTGCTAGTGCATTAGCAATCTCGTGTTGGTATTGCTCACTGGCTGACGAAACTCCAAATATCAGTCTTTTGTATCTGTAAATTCCATTGTGTACTGCAAACGTTGTGATCTCTCTGGACTCTGGGGTTAGTTCCAGTTGATGGTAGCCCCACTTGAGATCTAGTTTACTGAAAATTGCAGAGCCGTTCAATCCTTGGAGTATTTCATCCACTGTCGGAATGGGGTATCTTTCCCTGACTATTGCTTCGTTTGCTTTTCTCATGTCTAAGCACATTCTGATATCTTTGTCACCTTTCTTCGGAAGTATCACTACAGGATTTACCCAGGGTGTAGGTCCTTCTACACGTTCTACAATGTCCATGTCAATAAGTTCATTTATCTTTTTTTCAACTGCATCCCTTAAATGGTAGGGTATGCGCCTTAGTGGCTGTGCTACTGGTTTGATGTCTGGGTCAATATACAGGCTTATCTGTTTAGTGTTTAGTTTTTCCACTCCTTTAAACACTTTTGGGTACTGCTCTTTAAGAGTGTGTTTTAAGTCTGTGACAGCAGCCACATTTTCACCTATTTTCAGCACCCCTAGCTTTACAGCAGTCTTTTTACCCAGGAGTGGTTCACCAATACCTCTTATCACAATGAACTCAGCCTCGTCAGTCCTATCACCAATCTTGATTTCACATCTGAATGCTCCTTTAACAGATAGTGATTGTGTTGAGGAATATGCATTCAAATTCCTCGGCTTTTTGGGTATATATGAATGACACTTTATCTTTTTATCTTTTAGCTTTTGCCATACGTTTTCTCCCATTATATTACTTGTAGCACCAGAGTCTATTAACATCTTCAACTCTACTCCTCCCACCAAAAAAGTTATTTTCTCAGGTACATCATCATCTTTTACAATGAATGCATAATCATCTTGTTTTACCACATTCACATTTTGCTTCCTATGTCCTTTTGTGCGACACATTTTTGAAAAGTGGTCCTTGCCATTGCACTTGTGACATGTTTGTCCTCGTGCTGGGCATTTGGGATCCTTACTGATGTGATCAGTATAACCACATCTATAACACTGTCTGTCCGTTTTATTCTCCTCTTTCATTTTTTCTTTTGGTTTTATGTATTTTCCTTTCTTTGTCGTTGAAATTCGGTTGACGGTGTCCCCTTCTTTCTTCTCCCCGGTGATACTCATAGCTGCCAGCTGCTCCTCCACTCGTTCACATTGCGACGTCACCTCCAATGTGCGAGCCAATGTTAGACCTGGACCTTCCTCAAGTAGCTTTCTCCGTGCGTATTCAGAAATGCATTTACTCAGGATAGCGTCTCTTATTTGGTTATCTCTATCACCTTGAAAGTCACAGTCTTTTGCAGCTTGTCTTAAGCGGGTACAAAATTGTTGTACAGTCTCACCTTGTTTTTGGGACAACTTGTGAAAGGTTTGGCGTGCATATGCTGCATTTACTTGGGGAACAAAATATGTGTTGAGTGCCGCCACCGCCGCCGCGTAGTCCGTCGCCTCACCCGTCTGTGGTAAGGTGGAGAAAACATCCTGCACGTCCTGTCCCACTAAGTGCAGTAGAAGAGCACGTCTCCGCTGCTTAATCGCATCTGTGGCATCATTTGTCAAAATAAGTCCTTTCCCGTCCGCATACAGCTCGAAAGATGTCAGCCACCGTGTCCATCTCGGTCCGAGTGTAGC
Source organism: Amphiprion ocellaris (assembly GCF_022539595.1). Taxonomy (NCBI): domain Eukaryota; kingdom Metazoa; phylum Chordata; class Actinopteri; family Pomacentridae; genus Amphiprion; species Amphiprion ocellaris. Next base: position 9,701,914 of record NC_072767.1, on the reverse strand, counting down.
TGGGTCCGTGTAGCAAGCGAACGGTTGAATACCTGACTTTTCCATACTGTTAGCTTAGCCTTTTGCTAACTTGCCGTATCGCCGCCGGTTTTCCTCGCTTCACCAAGCGAAAATCATTGTCCCCGTCTTTCTCTTCCTCGTCGTCATTGTTGTGTACCGTCCACCATGATACTCAGGTAAAACTTCAAGACATGAAGCACTGTCTTTTCAGTATTTTTATTGAACAAATGCGGACTATCAACATGCCGCCTCCGAGGTCCTCACTTCCGTTCCCATACATTTCTACGTCATCACGTAACACGTATATCAGTACATGACAAGTCTGATATCTGAAAGTCTAGAATTCTGATTAAATTGACTTCAGTTCCCACACAAAGAAATGCACGAGACCCTGAATTGGTCAAAATGAAAGATATTTATTAACTATTCTACTAAGACAATACAAGTGAGCTATATACAGTGAGAAATATGATGTGTGTGTGCGTTGAATCAAATTAACATATCAGAGGAAGAGAATTATGGTGAAAGGAGATCAGATAGCGGACGATCTAACACAGTGAATCGGTAATCTGGGTTACGATTGATACGCTGAAGAGTGACTAAATTTAAATCATCAAGTTATTAATGACATCAACCCAAATCAGGAACAGAAAGAAGTTAGTGTTTCCTACGTTTTGCAGCGCTGTTTTGGAGTCTTCGTTTGGGCTGGAACAGTAGAAGGCCGGAGACATCCTCATGAGGCGCTCGAACTCTGTTTCAAGTGTCGTGTGGTCGCTAGGCAACGAGTTCTGGCTGGAATATACTTTCCGCACGAACGAGCCGCGCGGAAATCAGCTGCAAGGAAATCCGTGCGAGAGAACGTGTGTGCATTTTCAGGCCGCCGGTGTTCAGCGCTCTGTCTGCACGTCTTCCAGGGTTGATGAAAAATAACTTGTTTTACGGTGGCTCTCGTTCTGTTTTCAGTTGGCGTTAGTGGAGTAATAAAAAGGATGTTGAAACTTAACTGAAATTTAGAAAAAGGAAAAATTTGATTTCAATTATTTCTTATTAGAAAAACAGATCAAAACATGTAAGCTCAGGCTTGTATTGAAAGTGAACAGTGTCTAAAATATGTCGCAAAAATGAAAAAGCAACAAAAATGAGCTAAAGAAAAGAACACCGAGACAAAGTAAAATTTCAGAGTAAAAGGTAAAGAAAACGTGTCTAGGAAAGAACGGAGAGCTGCGGCGTAAGGATGCGCGTTGAGGACAGGAGGAAGAGAGGAGCCCAAGAGCGTGAAACAAAGCTAATAGAATGATGAAAGGCATTGTCCGGCCTTTTATCATGGAAGATAGCTCTGGGCGGGGAAGGAAACTTTCCCGCGACTTTTGGTAATCTGATTACTCTCTCTTTGTTCTCAGACGGCGGAAAACGGCATTTGAAAAATCGAATCAAAATATGTGATATTATATGCGCAAACACGATCTGTCCGTCTCTCACCATGATCATCATCAATAGAACATAAGCAACAATCGAGATAATACATTTTAACAAATACGTGAGTTATCTTATACATTCAAACTATATAGCAGAAATATGTTTTCGATATTAACAATATATGCTATTGTGAGGATATGTGTTACATTTCATGTGTACGGTTATGGATGATACAAACTTCACATTTTACACTCCTAATTGAGGATGATACAAAGGTTAATAAGGGTTTTGTCCCGACATCATGGAGTCCTCCATCGTCATTGGGTGATACTGTGGGTCCATGCAAGAAATAAGATTATTCATTAAAATATTAACTTCGTCCCGTATCACCTACAGACGTGAATATTGGAAATGTGATAAAGGAACTCCTTACTGTGATTTGGTATGCATGAAAACATGAAATAGATATCAGAAAAACAGTTATTGAGTCCATGTATGCTTCAGTTTAGAAATGTGTGTCCCAAACCAGGTATGTGGCAAAGTTTATGGCTTTTCTTATCAGATGTCCTCCCTGCAGAGGAGGCTGGGGTGCTTACATTCCTAAGGAACATGAATAAGGTGTTGATCAAAAACATTCACAGCTGTATGAGAGTCACTGTGTCTACATAATTGTGTTAACCCAAATTGTCTTAATGTTTCTTATGAAGCCTCATTCCTCCACAGGAGGTCTGAGATTCACTCTTATGTATGCAAAAGAAATGAATGTAACACAGTTTCCTCCAAAGGACTGTCAGTGGTGTGGGGCAAATCACAGTGGTCCTGCCGTAATTCACCTCTGACACTTAATGGAGTTTCTTTCCTGGGAAACAGAAGTTTTCTGGATCTGTCTATTGTCCAAGATGGCAGTTTTATGTGGCTTTTTTTTAGGTCCACAACCTAAATAGAAAGGATTTGTTATCTGGTTTCACCTCTTCCCTTGGCATTCCCAAAGAAGCCCAGCCGTGTCCGCTACAAGAATATGCAGAATACTATCTCTGAACACACAACACATCCGACCTTGAAGAAGATGAGCTACAGCAGCAGAAGACCACACCAGGGGCCACTCCTGTCAGCCAAGAACAGGAAACTGAGGCAACAATTCACACAGGCTCTCCAAAATTGGACAATAGAAGATTGGAAAAAAATATTGCCTGGTCTGATGAGTCTTGATTTCAGCTGCGACATTCAGATTGTCAGAATTTGGTGTAAATGACATGAAAGCATGGATCCATCCTGCCTTGTATCAACAGTTCAGACTGCTGCTGATTCTGTAATGGTGTGGGGGATATTTTCTTCGCATACTTTGGGCCCCTTAGTACCAACTGACCATCGTTTAAATGCCATGGCCTATACCTGAGTATTGTTGCTAACCATGTCCATCCCTTTATCACCACAATGTACCCATCTTGTAATGGCTGCTTCCAGCAGGATAATGCACTGTCACAAAGTTCAAATCACGTCAAACTGGTTTCTTGAACATGACAACGAGTTCACTGTACTCCAATGGCCACCACAGTCACCAGATCTCAATCCAATAGAACCTTGTGGTGGAATGGGAGATTGGCATCATGGATGTGCAGCCAACATATCTGCAGCATCTGCATGATGCTATCATGTCAATATGGACCAAAATCTCTGAGGAATGTTTCAAACACCTTGTTGAAAGTATGCAAGAAAGAATTAAGGCAGCTCTGAAAGCAAAAAGGGGGTCTAACCTTTGACTAACAAGGGGTACCTAAAAAAGTGGCCAATCAGTGTATACGTACAAGATATAAAGTGTCTGTATATAAACTTCCTGTTTGCTTTGATTGATTTTTCATAAATTTGTGTTGATAGAATAGTGGTTTGACAGACATCTTGATCTCTCCTAGGCTGTAATGGATCCTCACACCTGTTAAAACTGCAGGAGAAGCTTAAATCTGAAGTACGGACTGACATAAAAACATTCTCCAGATAACTCAGCTCTCTGATGGAGAAGTTGTTTATAGTGAGAAAATACTGAGACACCAGCAAAGGATTCAGAATCTAAGAAGCTTCTTGAAAAGTCAGCATGGTAAAGGGTAAAGGAGCTCACTGACTACTGGATCAGTTTACATACAGTCCACTTTTTTATTAAAGCAACTTTAGACAACATAATGATATAAAATAATTTCTGTACACAGTAAATACTTATCTATAAATAGACAACATAGACAAGTGAACATTTAGATCAGTATTACATTAAAACGCTGGGGATGTAAACATGTAGATATTACACTACAATATGTATATTTACCAAGGTTTTCAAAAGGTTAAGTAGTAAAAAACATTACTTGTGTTAATGCCTCTGGATCATAAAAAATAAAACCTGATTTTTCAGATGATGGCACACAATCACAATGCAAAAAAGTAAATCAAACCATGCAATTAATTGCCAGACCAATATAAGTTAACACCAGAAATGACAAAAACACAAACCCCATGAAATCATGTGATAAAGATGTAAGTTGTCTCAAAAAGATAACAATTTGGTTCCGAATTGGTCACAGTCAGTCGAATCATGGTAAATTCATTTTGCACAGCAGGATATCAGGGGAGTGTTTACACATTGCAACTGAAAAAATAAACCCCAGTCGAGAGCCTCACACCACAAGCATGTAAAGGTACAGGCAGACAGTATGGGAATGACAAATCTATTCAGGCTTTTGATAAAAAAAAAGGATCCAGCTGTGAACAAAGGTTTACACACATCTGTAAAGATGACGTATATTACAGCAGTCTTGACTTTCCAATGACTCCTACAACTCATAATTTTCTACAATAGAATCATTGAAACACGTGCGTCTTTGAATCTGCTGGGTCAAAAATATACATACAGTAATGCTAATACACTCCAACGCAAAATCTTAAGACTGGGGGAAAGATTACAAGTATTCACATTTCGCGCTGGTGGATCGTGACCATGTTGTAAGTAGAGCTTCAAAATGCTAAAAGAAGAAAGAGGAGTAAGACACAAAAAAATAGTCAATTTATTGAAAACTGCATTTAAACTAAAGCATTTGTTGATCGAAAGTTTAAGACCACAGCCTTTAAAAGGCAGAATTTGTGCAAAAATATGGCTCGTGTCATTTTCTGTCAGGTTTTCACATTGTCATGCGAATACCTGATGGCAAAGGTAGAAAGGCTTTCTGTCTTTGAACATGGCAGGATTGTTGAACTGCACAAACAAGGCCTCTTGCAACACGCAACAGCTGTCGAGGTTGAACACAGTAAGACAGTCATTTTAAATTTCTTAAAAAATCTTGAGGGTTGCGGAACAAAAAAGTCAAGTGCTAGACCCCAAAAAATTTCACCTGCCTTGAGCTGGAGGGTCCGACAAAGGACTTCTTCCAGGAGAACAGTGTCACTCTTTTGGACCATCCTGCATGTTCCCCCTATCTAAATCCCACTGAGTATGTTTGGGGCTGAATGGCAAGACAAGTTTACAAAACCAGAGGTCAGTTCCAGACCGTGGATGTCCTTTGTGAAGCCATCTTCACAACATGGAGCAACGTTCTCACCAGCCTCCTGGAAACATTTGCGGCAAGCATGCCTAAGCTAATTTTTTCAGTGATCAACAAAAATGGTGGGGCTCTTCACTGTTGAGTCATTTTGACACTTTTAGTTCTGTTTCTGTGTTTATTTGAGATCTGATCTTAAACTTCTGATCAGCTGATGAGCAGCCTGTTCGAGTTTACATGCAGTTGTCAATAAATTGCCTACTTTCTGTTGTTTGTGTCTTGCTCCTGTTTCTTGTTTTTGCATTTTGAATCTCTACTTTCAATATGGTTATAATCCACCAGCGTGAAATGAAAATACTTGTAATCTTTCTCCCAGTCTTAAGATTTTGTTCTGGAGTGCATTTGGTTAAATGTCTCCTACCCATTCTTGACTCAACTATGCAGTTTACGTGGCCGAACACCAGCTTCTTGTTGTATCTGTGACCATTCCTCTTGACAAAATTGGTGACAGATTCTTGTTTCTTCATTACAGTCCACAGATTCTTACTGTCAGGACTTTGGGAAGGCTAATCTAAAACCTGAATGAGAAGGAAAGAAATAAAAAGCCTGATTAAGCCATTTCTTTACCAATTTGAATCATAGACATATTCAATCTATGCTTTGGATGTGTATTTGGGGTTGTTGTCTTCTTTACATACCCAGCCGCATTCAAGACCAAACTGGATGATGATATTAGGTTTTCCTGAAGGTTATGGAGGCAATCCTCCTTCTTTATCATTCCATTTCCTTTCTGTAAAGCACCAGTTCCACTGGCACCAGAATGTCCCTCAGCAGCAGGCGGTAGCTTGTGTCTTCTTCCTAAACGATGGCTGTGACACACCAGTACCATGCACTTTATATTTACAGTTGTTTTTACAGATAATTTAGGGATCTGTGGCTGTTTTTGCAATGGTTCCAAGTTACTTTTTCCGACTTGTTCCAGTCAGTGATTTGCTTTTTCATATCTGTTTTGAGCTCCTCAGACTTTCTCATTGTAGTGCTCATAGGAAATCCAAAACCAACTTTGGATTGTTGGGTTCTCTGGTCTTTGTAATTGCTAAGGTCTGTATCTTGCTATGTTGTGCTGTGAGATGGCGCATGTTGTGAATCTACGCTATATAAATAAACCTGAATTGAAATAGTGTTTGTGGCTGAATCTGATGAGTGTATTAAATGGGCCATATTTAGATTAGCTCAGAGTAGTCAGCTGTTGTAGTCCACTGTATTCACTCATGAGAAGTTAAGAGGTCATGCTATTAAGAAATTTTCAGATGCCTCTAAAACTGAAGATGAATGTAATGTGATAAATCTTATTTTTGTTCAAAGTCAGCTTGTATTTTGTGCAAGCAGCATTGGAATTTTAGCTTTTAACACAACTTGGAGCAAACTGTAATATGTTAATTTGTTTTTAAAAATTAGAAGTGTAGAATAAAAAGATATTCACAAAATATCACAATTTTAAACTTAGATTTGGTTAACTTTCCTAACAGAGCCGCAAGCCACACATGATTGAGGAACTGCCAAAAGGTTAAAAATCCAACTATTATTCTGTTTTTATAGCTTCCGAGTCTGATTACTGGTGTAATTGTGGCATTTTAAAAGCAAACAAAAAAAACATGCATTTCAAACCTGCCGGTGGATCTTGTTGTACAACTTGTTGTAATATAGTTACATCTGTAACTATATTACAAAAAGTAATATAGGTAATGTTAGTCAATGTTGTGGGAAGATTCTGGTGGCAGTGTCGGCCGAGCAAAGACACCTCTGAGTATCTTTTTTTTTTTTTTTTTAACTTTATTTCCACAATGCTGTATACAAAATGGTTCAATAGCAGTGAACAACAGCAACAAACAACAACAGGTGAAGCACCACGCTCGAGGCAAGGCAGAAAGGAAGTAAATAAATGAAAAATTCAAAGAATAAACAAGAAAAGAAGAGGTAAACTAAGTTGTTTTTTTTAAAAAACACAAAACTATAGTTTAAATTCATTACATAAGGCTTTAGTTTTCACATCTTTAACATTTGTAGAAAATTCAAGACTCTCCAAGTAGGATTTTCAGCAGGTTTTAAAGACCACAAAGTTGGGTTTCTGACTGGCAATTTGCTAGTATGAATATTAAATTTTGCCAATAATAAAATGAGATTAACAATAAACAATTTCTTAACAGGCAAATCATTAATAAAATATATTCAATTTTAAAGTTCAGAGTAATATCCAATTTTATATTTAAAAAAGACTGATATCACACCAAAAATTTTGACTGAATGCACATACCCAAAACAGATGAACTAATGTTTCATCAGCACTGTGACAAAATGAACAAAGAGGATCAACATTGATCTTATACTTAACCAGAGCTGAATTAACTGGATAACACCTGTGTAACAATTTCAGGGATACCTCTCGCACCTTATTCGAGATGAAAAACTTCCTAGGTAATAACCATACTTTTCCCCAGTCCACATCAGAATAAAAATTATTCCAAAAAAAGATAGAAGCTGGCTTACAAATTGTATCCCTTTGAATTATTTCTCTAATGCATTTATAATTTTGTTTCATTTTCTATTTGTTTGTTTGTTTTTTACTCAAAAAGGGTTCTGAATTTCTATGTATAATTCAGCAGCGTCTCTTTCAATGACGCTGCTGAAAGGAAGTGACGGACTGTCAGTCTATTGGTCCGTCCAGCCTTCGTGTCAGCTCAGCATCAGCTGACCGCCTCAGTCTACACACAGGAAGAGGGCCAGCCAATCCAACATGGCTGCTGTCTGCTAATGTAGGCGGAATTGTCTTATGAGCTATAATAGTCAGACTTTGCTAATTGTTGATAATTGACTTAGTTCAGTGTGCTAGCTGGTTTTGATGCTGGTCCGACATGGCCCAGTGTGTTCAGTCGGTGCAAGAGTTTGTTCAGGACTCGTTTGTCCCGATGGTGGCCGTCTTATGCAGTGAAGAAGCAGACAGAGTAACTCGTAAGAACAACCTGAATTTTGCTGAGCTGCTGAGGCCTTTCTGCAGATTAACGTCCGAAGGTAGGAGAAACCATTTAGCATCCACCACAGCCCCGACTGTCACTTTCATAGCTGTCATAAACTCCGAGCTTCAGTGAGGTAGCTAGCATCGTTAGCCTAAGGTGGAATTGAGTTGACATTAGCTGTGTGCTATCAGACTGTTTGTGCTAGATTGGATCAGATCAGGTACCTGATAGGCGTAGCGACCAATCCACAACCTGCTGTAACCTGACCCACCAATCACAGCAGAGGGGCCCTCCATCTGCGTCCCTCCACTTGATATAATCTAGCGTCGGCCCTAGCAGACTGGATTGTGACTAAGCAGCTGCACCTTGGTGAAGTCCAGACTTGACATCTGAGGAGACCAAGTGACATCTGATTATAACCTTGTGAAATCTTGTCTCCAGGATAAATTATCAGACAGTTAACAATTATGTTGGTGTTGGATTACCAGACCGAACAAGCAATAGTTAAAGTAGTACCAAGCTAATTCGCTAATAGTTTTTTGTGTAGTCCACGCATTAACTTCATTAATTTCTGTGTGTGCTGCAAGTAAAACCCTGCCAGCTGAGAGATGCAAGCCGTACCACCTACAAATGTCCATACAATAGACTGGTTGAGACGAGCTGCTAGTATGACGTTGAATACAACCACACTCCTGTAATTATATGTGAGATGTACATATTTGCATTTCTCATTGTCAAAATTGTATTCTTGTTATTAGAATGGTAACTAAACATATGCACGATAACATTCTTAGTACAAAGTGTATGTCAAGAAATGTAGAATTTTGATTGTACTTGTGAAAACTAAAGGTTTGATATCTACAAATCCATAAGAATTTTCAGTGTCCTTTCAACATTTCATAGAAGAAGAAGAAGATATGTATTTCAGATGTGCATAATTTAATTCTTTCTAGTCAACATGAGCATTTCAGATAACCACAATGACAGTCTGACTATCCACAATTGTTATTTCAGTGACAGAGATCCACAGTATCATTCTTAAGGGACAAACACTGCACCTTTTGCCGTTTTCATGTGTAGTGGGTTTTCAGTTTTAGATGTCCACAACTACATTTTTGATATTGAGAATTTTCTGGATATCTGTGTTGACATTTTTATAAGGAAAAAAGCTGAGATATCCAACAAAAGAATACATTCTAGAATCTGTAATTCTGGCTATCCAAAATTGCATCGCATTTAGTACGAAGGTATAGCAAACTGTTTTATATACTGTTTAAATAAACAAAAAACTCCCCACTTGCCCCTGCAGGCAGTCTTATGTCTCCTTCAAGCTCGGGTCTTCTACCTGTGTATGTGTGCATGCCCAGTATACATACACATAATCTGACTTTGCACCTGTGTGCATTACAGGGTCGATGGTGAGATGATACATTGTGTAGCCTTAATGTGAGTCCAGTTCGTATCGGAAAATAGTGCACTATGCTGTTGTCATCTCCTTAGCCAAAGTCCTCAGCACAAAAGCAGAGATGCTGTTTTTCCTTATTCTATTGTTACTTCCTTGCCTCCCTTAACAACTGATAGTTTTCCCCTGCACCCAATCACAATCTCTAAAGCGTGCTTTGTTTTATGATATATTCCCTGACTTTGTTATGTGTGGTTTGTTAGTGTGACTCATCATAATATCTTTTTTGGTGACCACATTAACCACACAGAATTTTATGAGCAACTTTTGTGTTGTGAAAAATATTCCAGTCAGTGCACATGAAGCGTCTTTTCCCTATCTTTGTGCTATCTTTTGACCACACACTCAGTGTTTTAATCTGTGATAAGAATATATGGTGATAGTGGGGAAAATACATCTATCCATTTTCTATACATTGCAGCAAAAGTCCTTTCAAAACAAGGCTGTCTCATGATGTTCTTGAGAACAAGTAACCTATCTAACACTTCTTAGGAGGAGAAACAGATAAATATGGGGTGGGCAAAGATACAGCAGCATTTCATAATGGATGATGGAAAGAAAGTAAAGAAGTGAATGTAAGCGGACCAGCAGCAGTGAAAACCATATCACAGTGGGTCAAAACCACAGCGAGACATGACACTGAGAATATTCAGTACAATGATATTTTGTGACTGTTGTATGAGATTGTGTGAGTGCAATGCAGTGACTTACTGCCCCAGGTAATGGACTGAACAAAGTGTTCTTTTCTTCTGTTTCTCCAGGTCATATCAGGGATCCCAACAATCAGGTGCAGGTTGTGAAAAATCTGCGTATCTGTGTCAACAAAGTGGTGACAAGCGAAGGCACAACATCTGCTGCCCTCAACCCTGCCCAACGCCTTCTGCTCAATGAGGTGGTGTTATCCTGCCAGCCACAAGAGGGTGCTGTGACCAATGTGATGACAACAGGAGACTATGAACTTAACTTCAGTGGTAAGAACTAGAGCTCACACCTCCAGAATAGTCCCATTTTGGCTCCAGTTGCCAAAGTCAGGGCTGCTTTAATTCATTACAACCTTGTTATGTTGGGAAAGTTGGTATCAATAATAGATGGTATAATGACATCAGCATTAATTCCCTGTTTTAAAGTAGTTCATGCCCAATTATTTATGGAAAATGGGTTTCCCAATTCACTACCACTTTATGCAATGTAGACACCCATGTTGTGAACCATATGAATGGATTTTCCTGGATATTCAAAAGATGCTGATGCCATTAAGTTTTGAGTGTATATTTTGTAAATACCTGTCATTAGGCAAAATGGCTTTAGCAGAGGAAGTTCTAAGAACATGCTCCGTTGGTGAAAACTCAGTTGTGATTAGTCTGCGCACAACCTGGATTACACCAAAAAAAAATGAAATGGGGAAAACCAACTGTTTACATAAAAGACACACATTAAGTATTGTTTATTATACATGTATGATGTAAATTGTGAGCTATTGTTTCATTCATACTGTCAATCATTGTATCAAGAAAATTTTCTTTTGATATTATAAGCATAAAATACATTTCATTGAACATGGACATAATCGCTTATGACACCATAAGCTGAGATCTGATACCAAAGTGACATCTAACTGGCCAAGAAACACAAGCAGTGAGGGTGGTCCTTGATGTCTCCTGAGTAAGGTTAGGTTTGCTGAGGTCCCCATACAAAAGTTAAGTATAGTAGAGTAGAAATAAGTCTCCATTTGACTAACTTAGAAGGTTTGATTTAGAATTGATCTTTCTGACAATAGAACACAAGGTAATGCTGAGTTGTGAGCCAAGTGTAGACCAAAACTCATCATCCATAGCACACCTTGCATTTGCCCTAAAACAGACTAATACTAGGTAATACCCGTCTTCCTCAAAATTGGTAGCCAGATGACTGACAGCATTTAGTTTTCCATTACTTTGTCAAAATGTATTATTTGGATTCAGTGACTGCCACAGCAACATTTGAGTTTGGTTTTAATTTAATTATTGTTTTGACCAGATTATATGTATACTACCTAATATAAATTTACAAGGGGGAAGTCAGATTTTATTGAGCTAATTACCAAACAATACATGTCATTTTAAACTGAATGTACTTATAAAAACTGCTGAAAATTCAATAACATTTTATATATATATAGCCCCAATTCACAGCATATGTCATCTCATAGCACTTCATATAGCACATACAAATCCAAATTTTAAACAGAGTAACCCAACAATTCCAAAATTTTGTTTGAATGGCCTGTCACCAGCACTTGACCACAATGGAAAGGAACAAATAATGTCCTTTTTAAAGAGAAGGACAAAAAAAAGCTCAGACAGGACCAGACTCAGGGAGGGTGGCCATCTGCCTTGACCAGTTGGGGTGATGATGGGGATGAGTGGGGTGGGAATTGCAGATGGAAACAGACAACGCATAAGAGAACAATAGTCAGTTTGGAGGTCAGCGACACCAGTGAATGCAAAGCTCCAGATACAGAGATACCTGCAGAGAAAACAAAACACAAACTATGGGAGAGAGAAGACACAAAATTTCTGACATGCAATGGTGGTATATAACTGTATGAACGAGAGAGAGAGGAGAGTAGGGGAGAGTTGCTCAGTCCGTCATGGGAGTCCTCCAGTAGTCCAGACCTATAGCAGCATAACTAAGGGACAGCTCAGGTGATCTTGAGCAGCCCTAACTATAAGCTTTATCGAAGAGGAAAGCTTTAAGCCTAACCTTAAAAGAAGTCCGGGAGTCTGGGAGGCATGTCTGCCTCCTGGATCCAAGCTGGGACCTGATCCCACAACAGAGGAGCCAGACAACTAAAGGCTCTGCCTCCCATTCTACTTCTGAAAGCTCTGATGATCACAAGTAAACATATTTTCTGAACAGAGTACTTCGCTCTGTTCGGATAATATGGTTCAGTGTGGTCTTTAAGATAAGATGGGGCTTGGTCATAAAAAGTTATATGTGAGAAGCAGGATTTTAAATTATATCCTGGATTTAACAAGGAGCCAATGAGAAGAAGCTAACATGGGAGAAATATCACCTCTCTTAATGGTTCCTGTCTGAACTTTGACTACAACATTTTGTATCAGCTGGAAGTTTTTATGAGATTTATTGGGACATCCTGATAATAAGGAGTTACAGCAGCCCTATCTAGAAGTTAGAAATGCATGGACTAGTTCTTCAGCATCACTCATAGAGAGTATTGTCCTGATTTTGACAATATTACATAGGTTAAAGAAAGCTGTTTTGCAGAAGTGCTTTATGTGTCTGTTAAAAGACATATCCTGGTCAAAAATAACTAAAAAATTTGCTCACAGTAAAATTGAAGGCCACTATAATGCCATCTAGAGTAACTATCTGGTTAGGAGGTGTGTTTCTAAGGTGTTGAGGGCCAAATACAATAACTTCAATTATTTCTAAATTTTGAAGAAAATTACAGGTCACCCAGCCATTTATGTCCTTCACACATGAATGCTTGGAGTTTAACAGATTGGTTTTGACTGGCTTTGTAGATTAAATATTACTGGGTGTCATCTGCATAGCAACAGAAATGCATGCAATGTTTCCTAATAATATTACCTAAGGGGAACATGGACAAAGTAAATAATTCTAACACAGAACCTTGCGGAACTCCACAGCTCACTCTGGTGTGAGTGGAAGAATCTTCATTATCATTAACATGAACAAACTGGAATCTGTCTGATAAAAATAATTTCAACCAGTTTTGTGCAGTTCTTTCAATCTCAGTGACATGTTTCAGTCTCTGTAACAATATTATGTGATCAACTATCAAATGCAGCACTGAGATCCAATAAAACAAGTATAGAAACTAGTTCACTGTCTGAAGCTATTTGAAGATCATTGGTGACCTTCATCGGTGTTTCTGTACTTCTATGCATTCTAAATCCTGACTGAAATTCTTCAAACAAAACATTTCTGAGCAGATTATACCATAATTGGCTTCAACAGCTTTTTCAAGAATTTTAGAAATGTAGGAAAGGTTGGATATACTTCCATATTTGGCTAAAACACCTGGATCCAGCATGGACTTATTGAGTAGTGATTTTATTACAGCAGCCTAAAAGCCTGCATTGCGTAACCTGTGAATAAAGAAAAGTTGATCAAACAGTTGAAAAAACATCCTTGAACAGTCTGTCTGGGATGTGGTGTAACAGACATGTTGCTTGTTTAGAAAAAATGACTAACGACATGAACTCCAAGAGACCTGCAGCAGAGGAGCAGTCCAAATATAAGTCAGGTCCCATGGACACCTCGAGAGCCACTGCACATTATCACCCGTTCAGGTTTTTTTTCTGATAGTCAACATCTGTAAAGAAAAATTATCACTAATGAGTTCCAAAGGACTTTTTCTTAAAGTTCTTTTGAAATAGTTCAACATTCCAATTTATTCTGACTTTTGAATCAGTGCCAATAACAATTACACAAGCTTAAGCTTAACACAATTTTTATTCAATTATTTTTCTTTTTTCGTCAAGTTGGTCCACTGGTGGATTTGTATACAAGTTGTACTGTGGTTTCCTTGCTGTGCTATATACTTGCTGCTGTATATTTAGAATTTAAAACTTTTTAGAATTCATTTTATTGTCATTGCAAATTGTGTACCAAAATAATCAGTGATCCTGTCAGTGCATTATGCATGAATACAAGGTGATATTTCACTGCACACAGTGAAGGATTGTTGCTGACTTTTTAAGAATGTATTCAGTTTTACCTTTAGTATATCACCATGTTCACACAAAAAAAAGTTACGTGTGTGTGTGTGTGTGTGTGTGTGTGTGTGTGTGTGTGTGTGTGTGTGTGTGTGTGTGTGTGTGTGTGTGTGTGTGTGTGTGTGTGTGTGTGTGTGTGTGTGTGTGTGTGTGTGTGTGTGTATGTAGAGAGACAGAGAGATTCCTGTTCAGTTTTCTTGCAGTTGCTAGCTAAAATATTAGAGGTGCACATAAAGACTACAGTTGCAATCCAGATTCCAACTCTGTGGTTTGTGTAAGGCTAGCAAATTGTTGACAATACTGCCAAATTCAATATCATAAGTATCCTATGAAGGCGAGAGAAAACGATTAACCGAGTTAATCTCACTGAGTGCCTTTACATCTAAACTGCAAGTTCTTGAGACCGTTTCCACAATATGCACTTGTTTTTTATAACTTGCTTGTAAATGTATTTATTTATTGATTGATTGATTTTTTTTGTTCGTATTTTAATTATGTATATTATATAATGTTATGTTCGTATTTTAACTGTGTAATTTTATAACTGTGCTTTTTACTTGCTGCTGCCAATCTTGGCCAGGACTCCCTTGAAAAAGAGATTGTTAACCTCAACAGAATCTCTCATGGTTAAAGAAAGGTTAAAAAAAACTAAAATAAATTGATCCCATTTTTTGAAGAATGTGATTCCCTCATTGCAAAACTTGACACTAAAATGTCTTACAAGTGGCTGCACAGTGGTGTAGTGGTTAGCACTTTCGCCTTGCAGCGAGAAGATCCCTGGTTCGCGTCCCGGCTTTCCCGGGATCTTTCTGCATGGAGTCTGCATGTTCTCCCTGTGCATGCGTGGGTTTTCTCCGGGTACTCCGGCTTCCTCCCACAGTCCAAAAATATGCTGAGGTTAATTGATCATTCTAAAATTGCCCGTAGGTGTGAATGTGAGAGTGATTGTTTGTCTCTATATGTAGCCCTGCGACAGACTGGTGACCTGTCTAGGGTGTCCCCTGCCTTCGCCCGAGTCAGCTGGGATAGACTCCAGCCCCCCTCCCACGACCCTAGTGAGGATTAAGCGGTGTATAGATAATGGATGTCTTACAAGTTATGGGGGTTGGATAATTTGAATTCCAACTGTATGCACTGAGTGAGGTGTTCATCTCAATTTTGATAATGCATATATCCAGTCCTGATAGATATGTACCACTGAATTGGAAACAGAAAGAAGTGAGTTGTGATGAATATGAATTTAATCATGAGTCATTGTTCTCAGACTGAAACTGAAAATGATTCAGTTAGCATTTTCATTAGTTATACTTTAATGAAAGCTCCTGTCAAATTTGATAGTAAGAAAACTAATTGTCAGCTACCTGTGTCAGATGTGAAATCAGAAATCATTTTTTCCTTCATCTGTAAATTATTATTTTGAGGGAAATGGGATGTTGCTAACATTAGCCCTTGCTTTCTGCTTCTACCTATCAGATGACTCTCTTAAAGCTAGCCTCCCTTGGTACAGTGTCTGGAGAGATACACTGTTAGAAATCAACACATCCAAGTACTACACAGGTATCAGTGACTCCTAGCTTATGTATAGATGCTGTAGACATTTAAGTGCTGTCACACTTACCCTGTTTCTTACATCCACTCCCCACTGTCTTCATAGTCTCTTTTTGGTGGCTACTTTTTGGACATGCTGAAAATGGCAGAAGTATGAAATAACTAGTTTTTTTGACTTTGATGCCGGATGTATTAACACTGAATAAACCAAAAACCATACATGCATCATTTTCTACACAGAAACTGGTATTTGCAAAGGAAGAATGTGGTGCTGAGAATATGCACACTGCACATATATTCAGGCCAGATTTATATAGCTGTGAATAGAATAGGGAGACCTGAGTCAAAAGCATATTCATCAGGTTAATTTTATTAATTTAATGTAAATGCTTAGGAGTAAAGATTGTTATGATTATTTTTCATTTACATTTCGACCATCATATCCCTGTGAAAATGTTTTCAAACCATTCTCAGCTTTGAAGCTATTTATAAAGTCTGTTTAAATGTGAGAGCTATAAATATAGCCCTGATCACCTTTTTGATGTTTACTGGCTATGGTTGAGGTTTGCAGCTGCTGTGCATATGATAAATGATTAGTATGGGCACTACACATCTCCACAGTAATGTCTATGGTAATGCTGTTCTGGTGCTCACTGATTGTTGTTTGTTGGATGAAACGCTGTATCTTATTTTGTCTTTGTAGCAACCACTCCCTGGTTTGAAGCCTACAGGGAAAACTTCTTGCAGTCAATGCCTGCTGCTGACCATGAATTCCTCAATCACTACCTTGCCTGTATCCTTCTGAAAGCTTACAAACCTGACTACAGGTCTACACAAAGTCAGCATACTGTGGTCAGATTAAGCAATATCCTCGTTCAGTAGTGTGATGTGATTCATTCAGATACTGTTAAAATGCAACAATTACTGTGTGCTATTTAATAACTTAAGCACAAACTGTACTGTTTTTTTTTCTTTTGTGACATTTTAGCCAGGTCTGAAAACCCCCCAGTCAGGGGAAGATAATGTGAAATTTAAACAGGTTTTAGGACAGTGAAGTTGTGAATGTGGGCACCTCCTGCTCCTTCTTCTTATACTTTGCTTTTTCTGCTTCTACTTCTTCTTTTTTTCAGTTTCTTGTTTTTATTTATAGCATTAGTAGGTTTTCCATTCTCGTAAGTACCACAATTTATTTGATAGGTCAACACAGTTTATAGTTCCATCCTTGACGTTCTGGTTCTGACAGGCCTGCTGGTGGTGTCCTCCACAGAGGCAGTACCTGTGGAGCAGTTCCTCAAGCTTTCCCAGGAACAGCACAGAATTCAACACAGTGGAGAATACACTAACCCCAAGTGGTTTATCCCAAACACACTCAAGTACTATGTCTTACTACATGACACAAGCGAAGGAGATGAACAGAGGTACTGAAAAAAGCGTAACTGTGTCCAGTTGCTCCTGAAATCATTAACCCCTATTAATCTGCAAGACCTTCTCATTATGTGAATAAGATTTATTTAAAACATACAACTAAAGCCTTGTAAACAGCAACAAAACTATAATAATGCACGTGTCTGATTCCTCTCAGAGAATTTCTGATCCATTTTTGCCCACTTAGGACTTGACAATAATGTCAAGTATTAACAAACAGAACTATAGAACATGCTGTGTTATTAGTTAGGTTCTAGTAAGATTCAGCAGTTTTGTTTCTTCAGTGTCCCTCCTTTGTCTCCAGGGCAGATGCAGTTTATGAGGATATGAAACAGAGGTATGGTCCGCAGGGCTGCTATCTGTTGAAAATGAACTCCCGTACCTTCTCAGCTGAAAAGGATGAACAGATTCCCGATCCTTGGAGTCAATACCTGCACAAGAATATTCTACGTAACCAGGTAAGCACAGTAACTTTATCCAAATGCACCGGAAGATCACTGTCCAGTGATGTCAACTGTAGCACCAACTTTTCAACAAATTGTCAATTTTGGCTGAAGAACGAGCAGCGCCAGGGATGAGCCAGAAAGTCAATTTGTCCTGATAATGTGCTGCGGCTGGCTGGCAAATCTCTTGTTTGTTGAATGCTGTTGTTTTTTTGTCCTATACAAATTTGTGTTGGACATCCATCCATTTTCTATTGTTGAAGAAATTTCACTCTTAGTCGTTCGAAGTTTGCTGTAGTGGGATGTTTATTGGTATTCCGGTGTATGGTGAGCTTACCAACACAGAGCATGAGTCTGTGAAGGTAAGCCGACCCAGAGCATTTTCAGAGTCCACATTTTATAGGATGGTCAGAGGGTAGGGAGGAAGCCATATGTAAATACAAGGGTGAATAGTGGTTAATTTGCGTATGGTTGCTAATCAGTAACAGAGGGTAAGACAACAAGGAACAAACGGTAGAGATCTGGCAGACAATTGCAAATAGCAAAGGTGTGACAGTAAAAGGTAAGAGGAGGGGTCTGACACACAGTAACAACAAAAAATAAAAGAATTGTGAATAACTGTGGGAAATGGAATGAAGGAGTGACACATGGCACTAGAAGGTTTCTCTAGCAAAAGATGTGCTATTTTCTTCATCACTATACCCCCCTTAATCCTCTGTAGGGTTGCAATGTCCAGCTGACTTAGGGCAAAAGCAGGGGACTTCCTGGACAGGTGGACAGATACCATTCTATCATAGGGCAACACAGACAGGCAGTCAAACAAATACAGTCACATTCACACCTATGAATTATTTAGTATCACCAATTAACCTCAGCATGTTTTTGAACTGGGCTGCATGGTGGTGTGGTGGTTAGCACTTTCACCTTGCAGCTAGAAGATCCCCGGTTCACATCCCGGCCTTCCTGGGATCTTTCTGCATGGAGTTTGCATGTTCTCCCTGTGCATGTGTGGGTTTTCTCCAGGTACTCCGGCTTCCTCCCACAGTCCAAAAACATGCTGAGGTTAATTAGTAACTCTAAATTGTCCGTAGGTATGAATGCAAGTGTGATTCTTTGTCTCTATATGTAGCCCTGCGATAAAGTAGCGACCTGTCCAGGTTGTCCCCTGCCTTCGCCCTAAGTCAACTGGGATAGACTCCAGCCCCCTGCAGCCCTAATGAGGAGTAAGTGGTGGATGGATGTATGAACGTTTTTGACCTGTGGGAGGAAGCTGGAGTACCCAGAAAGAAACCCACAGTAGGCACAGCGAGAGCATGAGATGCCACACAGAAAGACCCCAAGCCAGGATGCAAGCCCAAGACCTTCTAGCTGGGAAGTAACAGTGCTAAGCACTGTTGCACCATGTCACCCTGTGTTTAAGAAGTTTTGTTTAATTACAGTTGTTGGCAAGAGATGCATCTTCAAGTACTACACAGGGCCCAAAGTTGATAGCTAGACTCTTCTCCTCCATGGTTCCCCGGTGGTGGAAGGAGTTGCCAAACTGTGTTCAATCTGCAGAATCCCTCTCAGTCTAAAAAAAGACTAAAGACCCAGCTCTTCACCTTTGCACTTGACAGACTGCAAAAAGCCAAAAAAATTTTAAAAATTCTATTACCTCCCGCACCTATTATTCAATTCAATTCGGTTTTATTTATATAGTTCCAATTACACACGTACGTGTTTGTGTGTGTGGATGACTGGGGGTTATAGGTGTATAATGGAGTCTGTGCTGTTTTTATTGGTGTTGTTGGTCCTCTGACTACTTTTACTGAAATGCCCAACCAGGGTCGGGAGTTGAAAATTAGCTCAATGCTATACACTCTATATGTAATACATCACATGTGTTCTCTGGTAATTACATGGTCCCCGATCAAATAAATGAATAAATAAATAAATACAGTTCAGATTGTCTCAAGATGCTTTACAGAACCCAAAACAGTGGCAAAAAACCCTCCCTTTTAACAGGAAGAAACCTTGAGCAGAACCTGGCTCGTATGGGGAGGACCCATCTGCCTGCTGGCAGGTGGGTTGAGAGGTACAAAGTGAGAAGAGGTGGAGGGGGAGGGACAGGAGAAGAGGGGGAGTGGGGGACAAGGAAACGCATAACACACATTGACATACATGCATGATAAATGTAACATAGATGATACATGCAAAGTGATGCATAATGAAGACATGCTGAGTGAATTACACAACATTGAAACTGAGTCATAATTTTACTATTATGGTGTAAGGCTCTAGTATTAATTATACTACATGTATAGCTGGTTAGTAAGATGTAAACGGTATGTAGATGAGCATGTCAAGTACAGTAAGGGCAATGCAGAGTAGACAGGTGGAAATGGGCAGCTGGAAGCAGTGGACTGGAGGAAAGACAACAGCAGCATCCCACAGTGGACATGATGGAGACCAAGCCAGTTGGTGGGACAGCAACCGCAGATCTGAAGCATCCAGCTCTGACCAGGGACGGTCCGAGAAAGGACACGGGGACACAGAGTGAATGCAATGCGATGTGATATATATAGTAAATACATAGGTATTTAGAGAAGGGCTCAGTGCATCGAGAGAGGTCCCCCAGTAGCCTAGGCCTATAGCAGCAGAACTAGGGGCATAGTTAAGGGATGTTGAAGAAGTCTGTTGTGTCCTGTACATGCAGACTCCAACTAACCTCCTCCGGTCACACTTGAACTTGTTTTATGTTTCTTATCCAGGTTGTTTACTCCTGACTAGATCCTTATTTGTGTTGTATCTACTCTCAAATGTATGTCGCTTTGTGTCAAAGCGTCTGCTAAATGAAATTGTAGAATTGTACAACTTGGACAAAAGCAGAACATTTTTCTTTTCCCCCAAAGTCTTGACATACAATTTTGTTTTTAGCTGTGAGCAAAAATGTACTCAGCTTAGCATGGTCACAGAAGAACACATTCTTTAGTCTGATGATTATCAATGCCATAATTGTGCCTGGTGTTAACATAGTCACTTTTATTGCAGGATACGTTTGATGATCTAGCTCCTACTGTGAATAGTGCTGCTGTTGAGAACAATATGAGTGCGGCTGATGTGGACTGTGATTACTCCACAGAGAAAGGTCAGTCAGTTCAAATGGTCCAACCTTTATCAACCCTTGTTGTTTATAGGTTATTCTTCTCAGCTGCTTATTGCTGGAGGATTTGTTACTCAACTTTTCACTTTACAACACTTTAAATGTATGTGTTTGCTGCTATGGATGGGTATTATAAAGGTTTAATGGTACAACTACTCTTACTGATACTGCAGACTACTGATTATTATTATATGGTAGTTTTGTCGGTGCTATTTGTGATTTTTAACAAAACTGAAATCATCATTAACTACTCCCCTGAAGATTTCATGATGTTGTGCATGGTAACAGAATAATTTGTCATCATTGAAACATATAAACAGGCATCACCTATTATGTGTTTTCATTTTTGGTTCAGGAGATATGACACAAAATGCATAATTTGGTTATGGTGTTAAGTTTAATGGCCACAATGGCTGCTGCAATGTGTTTTTGTGATGGCTCCATTCTTGAAAATATTCAAGGCCTTAAACTGTACAACTGTTTGGCGTGTCATGTCATGTGCTTGACCCCTTTTTTGAGAATGGCCACTGTGCATGCTGTAATCTGTGGTTGCTTTTGATATACCTCCTAATTTCACAATTTGTTTTGTTACTCGTTAATGCAATTCCTTGCTATAATGGAGCCATGCTACATTAGATACAGCCCATATTGAAACTAAGAAAGCTGTGGTGTTTCCTGCTTCCTATGTAACCTTGTGCATGCAAGTAGCCCTAATTTTCAGTTACGTCCTTTATTCACTTTAATTGCTGTGGTCACAGATATACTTATTGTTGTTTCATTCATATTGTACTTTGAGCCCAATATCAAAAACCTTACACTTCAACTTGAAATTAATACAATTACAGTAAGATGATACAATTTTGAATTATTTAACATATTTGTAATATTGCATAGCGGTATACTCAGTTTAGTTGTACACTGTATACAGTATACAGCATGCTATATACGCTGTTGTTTTTGAGCTTAGATTTTGCACTATTTCCTATCAGATGGAGTGTCTGGTAGCCTGGAAAATCATGCCCTCCAGCTGGACACCGCCAACAGCTCGGGGAGCTTGAACACCCTCAGTGCTGTCAACACTGACCTGAAGAAAGGCGCAAGAGATCCAGACGTCCTGGTGGTGGGAGCAGGGAGCCACGGGGCATGTCTCACCCTCAACGACCATGACCACATCAGACAGTTTGTCCAAGAATTCACCTTCAGAGGACTGCTGCCACACTTGGAGAAAAACATCAGACAGCTGAATGACCAGGTACAACCCCAAATCTTGACCTCCAACATATTTTAGCCATTTCGGATTCTGACAAATGAGAATAAGGAATCAACGATCAAGTGGTTAGTGTGTGTGACCCACAGACATAGACAACAGATAAAATAAATGAAAATAATACTTCCAGAAAAAATTAATAGGTATGAATCTTGCTTCAGTGAACTGAAAATCATGACTGAATAGTCAGAGATGAGTCATTGATTCAACAGTGTAGTCATTGTTTGTGGTGCATTGTACAGAGAGGTGTTTCTTGTATTCAGCCCACTGTCATATATGTAACTGAGTGAACAAAATTATATAAATATCTCTCAGTATAATGCAGTACAGTGGTTCCTCGCCATATCGCAGTTCAGTTCTCGTGGTCTCACTATATTGCGGATTTTTAAACTATGTTTGTTATCGCGGATGTTTCGCTATATCGTGGAATTTTGTGGTACAGATATTTTTTCTGTATTGTGGTGAGCTGCATTGAAAGGTGGTGCTGGAGAGCAGATATCTGCTTTTTATGTACTATGTAACTGCCAGATGCTTTTATTTTGACACAGAAACTGTGGTAAAAATGTGGCAGGAAGTCATCAAACACACTGCACTTCTTACTCACGTCCTGACAACGTAACACTTAACCAAACTGAGTAGGCTGACTAAGCCACAAAAACACAATAAAACACAAACACTAATAACACTGGAACACTAACATAAACCACAATAATGACATTTAAACCCCCCATCACCCTGAACTCCCATGGCGCATTGCAGCACAGTTCAGTCATAGCGACCAGTTCTGCGATCGCTACTTTATTTTAATTATTTTTGAAGTAAAATAAGCATTTTCTAGCCTAAAAAAAAGAAAACAATTTAAAAAAAATAATGATAAAATAATAATAATAATAATAATAATAATAATAATAATAATAATAATTAAAACATTAAAAGAATATTTAATCGGAATAAAATGCATAGCGTACAGCGCTGGGCTCTGATTGACTCAGCGACCGTAGCATCAGTCTCCTCTGTCTCCCCTGAGTATAGTGCATATGGTATAGCGGCATTCAGCATCTGGCCTTGTCCATTTCACACAGACGTCTGATCGCCACATAGTGTTGCTCTGTGCTGATGTACAGTGTGTGGGGAGGGTTTATAAAGCCTCAAAATATATATCAGCACCAAAAGCACTCACAGAGCACAATAATCCGAGAAGACTGTTCATTCTCTGACCTTGTGCTGAACACAGGTGTGTGTTATGTGTGTGTACGTGAATTGCCTGACCTAAATATGTAGCGGGCGGCAGGAATTGATGGGACTCAGAACCACCCCCACAATTTTATCAATCAATTGTTCCTTGTATCATTTCCGATAGGCAATGGTGGATTTGTAGTAGGATCCATAGACTGTATATGGTAGGATCACATAATCGTCAGCAGGGAACTGACACAGCGTTCACTTGTTGTCATGGTTACAGTGATGCCGTGCCGGCCGCTTTATCTTGCAATGGGAAATCCTTAACAAATCCGTACATCCAGACTATAGGCTGCATCACTGCCAAAATCTAATCACTTGGTCCTTGTCATTTCTGACCTTCCCTGAAAATTTCATCCAAATCCGTTGGTCCGTTTTTGAGTAATGTTGCACAGGACAGACAGATTCACAGAGAAACGTAGCTGATTGTCACAACTCCGCTGCGTTCCTTGGCGGAGTAAAAACAAAATAAATATTGTAGCATTGGATTTGTGTATGATTATGTTCATTTGAATTTACTTTACTTTGTTTATTATTTTGGTGTTTATTTTTTGCCTTGGATCTTGTTTCGTTGATTACTTGATCAAATATGTTATTGTGTTGTGTTTGCTTATTGCCCTAGTCGGTGTCCCAGATGTTGGTTCCGCATTCTTATTGTTTTTGGTACAGCTGATTTAATTGTGGTGCAGTGGGAGAACCGGTAAGAGCGCTGTCCGTGTTTGTTGTGCTGAGCAGTGAATAAAACCTGCAGAAAACTGTCCTGTCCTGCTGGGGATGTTTAGCATGGAAGACAGCATAAGATATGAACATAACAACGCAAAATAATTGTAACCCGCCTGACCTACAGCCCTGGAGACAGTTGAGTCGACCAATATTTAAGGGTTACAATATGGTCGCTACTTCGCAGATTGTCGTCCATCACGGGAGGGTCTGGAATGTAACCCCTGCGATATACGAGGGACCACTGTACAGCAATATGCAGTCAACTGCAGCTTCAGTTGAACACACTAACAGTTGTACCCTACATGACTGTTTGATTTGTAGCAGGACTTTTGTATTAGTCTAAATTAGTTTTAGCTAGGTGTACCTTATACATTGGCAGCCATTAAAATTGTCGTACATTTTTAGTAAATTTTAAAATGGCATATTACCTTTTTTCAACCCTTCTGTTCCTTTTGTTTCTTTCTTGAAAGGATAGCATGAATGCGACGCCAAGCATCAAGAAATACATGATTCTGTTTTTGTTTTTGCTTTTGTGTGTGTGTGTGTGTGTGTGTGTGTGTGTGTGTGTGTGTGTGTGTGTGTGTGTGTGTGTGTGTGTGTGTGTGTGTGTGTGTGTGTGTGTGTGTGTGTGTGTGTGTGTGTGTGTGTCTGTGTGTCTGTGTGTCTGTGTGTCTGTGTGTCTGTGTGTGTGTGTGTGTGAGACTTAGAACCAGTGGCACCTTCATGTGGCATTTTACTAACTTCAAATTTTGCCCCAGAAAACTGAACCCAAAAATGATGTCAAGAAGACAGTTATCATCAGTGACTTATGAGAGGAATTGTTTCTGTTGGAGTCAACACAGCTGAACTGGTGTTATTTTGCTTGACACCCCTTAACATCTTCCAAGCACTTAGACACATGTTTTAACTCTCTCTGTCCACAGCTGGTGTCCAGAAAAGGTCTGAGCCGATCTCTGTTCACTGCGACTAAAAAGTGGTTTGGTGGTGGAAAAGTTCCCGAGAAGAACATTAGTGAACCAAAGAGTACATGTGGCCTTCTGTAAGCTCCCCTGCACCACGCACCCATCACACTACCTATGAAGCTTCAGGAAGGCTCCCATACACAAACCCCATGCATCACCATAAATACTGTGCACAGAGCTGATTTGACCTTTCCTATCTGTGATGTCAGGTATCCCCCAGAAGCCCCTGAGCTGCAGATCAGGAAGATGGCTGACCTGTGCTTCCTGGTTCAACACTATGAGCTAGCCTACAGCTGCTACCACACTGCCAAGAAAGACTTTCTGTCAGACCAGGCCATGCTGTATGCTGCAGGGGCGCTGGTGAGAATGCATACCTTCTCAGACACCATTTTATCTGTTCAGATAAAGATCATGAGATTAATAGCTTTAATTCCACAACCTGGATCACTGTATTGAGCAAAGGACATCTGCTGTAGGTCTTTTTAACGGGAAATCCAAATTCAGATACAATTTGTGACCATGCTCTGTTGGAGTTCAAAATTCATCACAAACATGAAGCAGCATGGTCTGCAGTCAGCTGTCAGACAGAAGTGAACGGAACATAGATTATTAGCTTACAGCATGATTTGTGCAGTCATTACCATTTCACCAAGCTTCAGCACCACTTGTTTCCAAGGATGCAGAGAAGGGTTTGGATGAGCCTCTTTCAGGTTTGAATATTAACTTCCGTATCTCCTTGTCATCACCTGCAGCATAGCAGAAACAGCTGCCAGTGTCAATGTCTACATATGATCCACATTATGTAAAATTAAAGATGTTTTGCATGTTTCACTTGGGAATACACCCTGATAGGTTGTGGCCATAGTGTAACATTGCAACAATAAGGAAGAGTCATTTTATCAGTAAGCAGACTCAGTTATGTCAGTTTACATTAAAAAGGCTATTGAGCATAGTAGATCAAATAAGGCTGAAGGCCGTGACAGTAAAAGCCTTGTCTGGATTGAAATGAGCAGTGGTATGTTCTTGTTTATCAATTTAACTTTTCAGTTGTGGGAATGCAATGCATTCTTTCTTTTTTCAAAGATAATATAATGTAACTTCTCCTCCATAATAGCGACAAGTATTTTCCTGTCACTGTTGTCTCCCATTCCTTTTTCCATTACATATCCTGTCCCATCCATTTATACTCTTATCTTCTGTAGGAAATGGCCGCAGTGTCAGCTTTTCTACAAGGTGGAGCCCCCAGACCTTATCCAGCACACTACATGGATACGGCAATACAGACTTACAAAGATGTGTGCAAGTATGACAAAGTCCTAATTAATTACACCATCTCGTTCTGTTAGCTGTTTAAATTT
Source organism: Amphiprion ocellaris (assembly GCF_022539595.1). Taxonomy (NCBI): domain Eukaryota; kingdom Metazoa; phylum Chordata; class Actinopteri; family Pomacentridae; genus Amphiprion; species Amphiprion ocellaris. The sequence goes on along the minus strand of NC_072767.1, from coordinate 9,675,652 downwards.
TGGATCAGTTTTTGCAGAGCAATTATTGTGCAATTACAGGCTCTTGGGACAACTGAATCCCCTATTGGCATCTAACTAACTTGCTAATGTAAATAGTTCTTGTTTTTGACTCAGAATGTTTGGTTTTATCTAGGGTTGTCTTCAGTGTTGTTTACTATTACTACTGCTAAGGCAAGGCCTTCTCACTTCAGTTGTTAACTACAGTCATTCTTACACATACTGTATACTGACCTCCCACCTGACACAAATTTTCCTGAAGTGGGACCTTCAGAGTTCAGCTTGGCACTAAATTACTCTAAATTCTCATGCACCATACAAACTGATGAATTTTTTGGTTATTGGGAGTGCATTACATAATACATGAGTTGGCGCTAAACTCATTATTGACAACTATGTAGGCTGCCAGGATAATGAGTAAAATTAAATGTTCTTATCTAGTTTTAGTTGTTGTAGTGTGATGACAATTTTCTTCTGACGCATTCTCTGTCCTTTACAGGAACATGGTCCTGGCTGAACGCTGTGCTTTACTTAGCGCTGAGATACTCAAGAGTCAGGGAAAATACTCAGATGCTGCAACGCTTCTCATTAAGATGACCAGCGAGGTGAGGAAACCTGCATCGTTTTCAGTCTTGCTGTATGTCTGGAAATATCCCAGGTGGACTGCATACTTAACCCTTATTCAGTGGATTCATTCTGACTGTAATTTTCTTTCACTTTTTTGTCCAGGACTCTGACTTGCGCAGTGCTCTGCTGCTGGAACAAGCTGCACATTGCTTTATTAATATGCGTAACCCTATGGTGCGTAAGTTTGCATTCCATATGATCCTAGCTGGTCACCGTTTCAGCAAAGCAGGACAGGTGAGCCTTCCAGTCATGACTAATCTTTGTGGTTTAACCTAACACTGGTGCTCCTGTTAGAGCTGCAATGACATCTTGATTAGTTGTCATCTATTATGTTCATACCATAATAAGTCAATTTTTTAACTGTGATAAACCAGCTATTTTGCAAATGGGCTAATTGTTTTTTAAGGAAAAAAATAAGCCTTTTTTGATTCTATCCACTTAAATTGGAGTATCTTCAGGTTTCCTTTTATTTATTTAATTTCCTGACACCTCTGTGTCAGTTAATTGAATATCTTTGAATTGTGGACAAAGCAACATGTTTTAGGATGTTTTCTTTGAGTTTGGGAAATTTTCTGACCAAATAGGCCAAACAATTAGTTGATTAAGTGAGAAAATACTTAACAGATTAATTGACAATGAAAATAGTCATTGCATATGTTTTGATTGATGCATCGTTTAACTGCAGCATTGAATTTACACTACCTTTCACATTACACATTATTTTATACAATATAAAATATTGTTTACATTATATATTGTTAAAGTCCGTTAACATTTTCCTGGTAAATCTGAACAAAGACAAGAATTGTTAAAATTTCTTTATAAGTTTTTGCTTACCATACTCACCATGTGTCCTAGCAGTGAAAAGGGGGAACGATGGATGTATTGATGAAAACTGGATTATATAATAGCACCTGATTCATTTAAATGAAAATTGCTTAGCAGTGCATATGCTTGAGCTTCCTCTACAAGCCACCACAGGTGTTCAGAATGCAGTCTTTGACCCTTAGAGCTTTGGCAATAATGTCCTCCTTACTTGAGACTCTAGAGAGCTTGCACGACTGAACAGACCGAATTTTTCATAGCTTGCTCCTATTTTAAATAGCATAAAATAAAGCAATCATAGGGCGTCGTCTGTCAACTTCATAATTTTTTAGGACAACATGGATCAAATTGTGATGGCAGAAACGGTAACTTCACTGCATTTGCAACACTTAAAAAATGTTTTTGTTTCAGTAACTGTGTGTTGGAGAAATGCTTTTTGGGCAACTCGATGAATGTGAAATTTTTAAGTACACAGTTTGACAAATATTTGGAAATCGCCACACAGTCCAGCACTGTTTCTAACTTGTTGTAGTCATGAGGTCATTTGAGAAAACCAAGAAAGAGATCTCTGTCTTGCTATTTGCATGTAATGTTAAATTAGGTGATGTTACTATAAATTGAGGTCCTGTGAGGGTCTGTCATAGAAAATTGGTCTCATGAGTGGTCAGACAAAACACGATTCACAACAATCCTTAGATAGTGGACACCTGTGAGTAGAGCCACCTTTCCTGGAAGAAGAAAACCATGTCACCTTCCTGAAGGCCAGGCATGGACTGTCCATAATGATAGGGCATGTTCTCACATTAGACTGTTCATAAATGTACTTATTATCAATACAGACAGTGGAGGGGGCAGCAACTGAGGATGCAGTCTATGTTAGGATCTCTTAAAACCTTCTGACATGTCGTCTGATGAGATGCAGAGTTGGGAGGCTTGAGGGAAGGCTTGTACATTTTCCTGGTATAAGTGTGCAAGGAGGCCAAAAAAAGTTGTGGTGGCAAGGTGTCATGGGTGGATTAAAATGGACAGTAGCACGTCTTTTCAGTGTTGCACAGAGGTCAGGGTCATTGCCCAAGGATGAGCAGAATGAGCAAAACCAAAGGCTGGTGGAGTGTGTCCTCGGGATAACATCCCTGCTTTTCAGAGAGAATGTGCTAGCTTCATCGTGGTGTGGCCTTTAAGGTGAACAGAAAAAGATTTGCAACTAAGTGCAGCTTTAATGAGGATTGGAGGATAACCAAATCTGACTGCTTAAAAATTACAACACCTACGCTATTTTTCTTAGGCTGCAACCTCTGTGACCGGATTTCAAACAAGTGGCAGTCGATGATAAAATAAAATAATGAGATGTTTTTGTGGATTATTTCTTAGTCAGATTAATTTTTAAATAATTTTTCCTTTTCACCTTTTTTGGGGACACTTCTGCAGTCTGTCTTCTGTCAGCGTCTAAGTCATTTTGGTCAAGATTTCCCACTCTGTTGAACTTATTTGTAGTGTCAGAAAAATGCCATAATGTGAGAGGAATGCTGGAGTTTGAGGGCCCAATATAATGAACACTTAGCTCAGGACACACTTCTTTTAGCTTTAAGCTTGTCGTATGCCTCATAACCTCTTCTGCCTTCTGTTTCTCACCCTCTCTACTCTTTCTTGTTGTAGAGGAGGCATGCACTGCGATGTTACTGCCAAGCCATGCAAGTGTACAAGGACAGGGGCTGGTCTTTGGCAGAGGATCATATCAACTTTACAATCGGTCGTCAATCCTTCACACTTCGCCAACCAGACAACGCTGTCATAGCCTTTAGACAGATCCTGATCAATGACAGCAGACAGACAGCCACACAGCAGGGCGCCTTTCTCAGAGAGTACCTCTATGTTTACAAGGTAACATCAAAAGCTTTTACTCTATTTTCATTTGTTCTTTTTATACCTAATTTATTTATAGATGTGACCAGAACTAATTCTTCACGAGAAGTAATTAAAGTAAAATAGTTTTCGTCATGCATACATGCAGGTATGCATGACAAAAGATATTTTATTTATTTATTTATATTGGTAATAAATCAAAGGAGTTGTCAGGAGAGCTGAATTCTTGGGTTCTCTACACAGATCTTTATAAAATGGCATTTATAAACTTATTGATACTTCTCAGAAGTGGTGATAGATACTTGGATTGTTGGGATATTTCAAGCAGAATTTTGTCTTTACGTAACACAGGTGTCTTCCATCTAATAATCTGCCATTCAGCGTAATTAGATGGAATGTAGCACTCATTAAACAGTTTTTTTATTTTTTTTATTGAATGCGCTACACTGAATATGGACAAGAGAAAACAAAAGAGAGTTGTTATGGTCAGAGTAAAGAATACATGACGATCTTCAAGCAGGCTAATAGTTGTGAATATTATTAGAACGTTCAAGGTCCATTTTTTTATGACAGATACCAAGTCATTTAGTAAGGATGACATAATAAATAAACTTAGAGAACAACAGCAAATTATACATTGATCATTGTACAATGAATAGACACATTTGAAATTTATTTAAATGCCAATAAAACTATGTTGGCACTCAAATGAGGTGAAATTTTGTTTGTGTTTTTTAGAGTGTGATTGGGGCAAGTGACATCAGCCTCCCCCAGCTACCCCTGCCCTGTATCAATAGCTCAGCCACAAGAGTTTACTTTGGACATGAACGCCGCCTTGCAGAAGGTAACACGCTAATTAGTGAAATGCTATTCTTTTCTTCAGTAAATGAAATCATCATTAAGAAACTGCATTTTGTGTTTTCTCGAGCTAGCTTTGTCTTCATTAAAATTAGATTGATGATCTGAAACATTTAGGTGTGACAGATATTTTAAAATAGATATCTGTGCTTACTTTTTCACAGTACTATAGTCTAAGCCATTTGAAGGCAGGATAAATTTATTGTCATGGAAAACCTTTTAAACTGGTATTCTGAATACACAGAGATGAGTTTTATAAGGGTTTTAGTCACTGATTGGGAGGCACTTTATTTATCTAATATGTGTAGGGGAAAAGCAGGCAGCCACTCATGTGTCCTTGGACCAAGAGTATGACCAGGATTCGTCAGCCATGTGGTGCCATCTTGAGGAGCAGCTTGTAGCTTCTGTTAACCGGGGGATCGTTCCAGCAAACTTCCAGCCCACCCAGTACTGCCTGAACAATCAGACAGACAACCTCCGTCACCCATTGGCTGTGGTCGAAGGTAACATGTCCTCAGCAGACACAGTGGAACTCTATTTAAATTGGTATCTAGACTATTACACTACCAGTCGAAAGTTTGGACACACCTTCTCATTTAATGTTGTTTTCTTTATTTTCATGACGATTTACATGCCTTCATTAGATGCTCACTGAAGGCATCAAAACCATGAATGAACACATATGGAATTATTTTGTAAACAAAAAAGTGTGAAATAAGTCAAAACATATTTTATATTTTAGATTCTTCATAATAGTCATGAAAATAAAGAAAAACCATTAAATGAGAAAGTGTGTCCAAACTTTTGACTGGTTGTGTACTTGGTACTCGGCTGCACTGAAGAACGATTTAAATTTGCTGAAATACAATTTTAATGGATGCTTTTCAGTCAATGAGAAATTACTATTTTATATTGCCATAGTATAAAGAACTTTAAAATAAGCCATCCCATCACTCATTAATCAGTAATGAATTGGGCCAGATCAATATAAACTCTTCTCTATGTTGCTGTCTCCACAGAGCCAATCATAGTGGAGGTAACTTTCAAGAACCCTTTGAAGGTTTCGCTGGCTCTGTCCAACCTCTCACTCCTCTGGAAGTTTAGCTCTGATGGTACATCTTCATCAAAGGAGACAAAAACTGAAGACTTAACTGAAGAGACCATTACCAATGAGGAGACCACAGCTGTAGGGGTGGGCAATGTGGGCAAAATTATTTTTACTAATTGAGAGTTTATTGCAGTTTGATGTCTAAATGAAATACTTGAGATTTTTTATTGACCGTTCAATATCTACTTCTGCTTGCAGAGGACACAGATAGATGACTGTGTCACCACTGAGATCATCCAGGAGTTTCATATGAGTCCAGAGGAGACTAAAATGGTAAGTTGCACTCTGAAGGTACATTGTTGAGCATTTGACCACAGGTGATGTTGATTTTGTGATCTACCAGCAGACTCCAAAGACAGCAATGCATATGTGTGATAGAATGAAGAGTATTTACATTATATGTCTGACTTACAGATTTGTTAGTACTGGTGGAGTAGGGCTCATCATCCTTATGAAGTCTCTAACTTCTAGCAAAACATGCTTGAAGCTTCTTATCAGTTGCTAACTAACCCTTCATGTTGGATAACCTCTTATGCTGTTCCATAAAACTGGGCATGTCTGAAAATCTTTGACTTTACAGACTAAAGGTATGCCAGATATTCCCATGCACACAAGAAAGTAGGTTACTGTCTGTTGTCACAACACTGGCTTGGATAAATAAATCCCCTGTTCACAATGGCAGTGACAGTGTAGGAAGAGCATTAAAATTATCGGAATTTAAAAGTACTTAAATCTCCACCAAAAAGTAATAGCTACTGTACCTTCTTTGACCCATGAAATACTTCAGGTTGTGCTGTTAACAGTCAGTCACTTCCATCTTAGGCACGGCTCAGGCTGCTGCCACACAGAACTGGTCAGCTGAACATTGTGGGTGTTGTATACAACCTGGCTGCAGCTTCCATTGGTGATATGGCTCTTAGTACTGAAGGTAATTGTATACAGATTTTTTTTAGCTTATATTTGCTTTCAGTACTGTTGTTTGCTTCCGTGTCAGGTTACACATACAGATTCATGTGCTGTTGACTTTTATTTTTCACTGAATTGTAGTGCATTTTCTGCATCTTTTAGGTAAAACAATTATAAAGCAAAATATACATATACCAATAACATTCAAGATATTTGGTGTTGTACTGCCTGAGACACGGTGTGGATTTCTTTCTATCTATAGGTCATCAGACATTGGATTTGATGGTGGTTCGCGGAAGACAAAATCTGAAGATCTTGGGCCCACGACTTAACCTGACCAAAGAGGACAAGATGTTGATTCGGCATGGTCCAGATCGACGTCTGGATCCCATCATAACACCACCTATGCCCCTGATGGAGGTAGTACTGACTTTACAGAAACCTGTCCTATGTCCACTACTAACACAGTATGGCAAAGCTAAGTCTAATACAGTTTAATAATAAATTAGTAAGTGAATAAATGAAATACAAACTACACAAACGCAAGTCTAAATGAATCTCTCTTAAACTTGTTTTTAAAGGTATCAACAGTTACCACAAGAACAGTTAGAGAGTTCAGTTTAGGAGCAAACGCTTCAAAGTGTTTGCAAGTGTCCGCATGATGCACAGCTCATGCTTATGCTACCTGTCTGTCTGTCTGTCTGTCTGTCTCTCTCTCTCTTTGTGTGATTCAGGTCTTCTTCCTGCAGTTTCCCACTGCTCTGCTGTGTGGTGAGATCAGAAAAGCCTACGTTGAGTTCTGCAATGTCAGTGGCGTTGCTTTGTGTGGGCTGCGAGTGGCATCCACACACCCAGATTTCTTCACCTTTGGTAGCCAGGCCACAACGCCCCTCACACCCATCAGCCCGAACTCTGCTGAAAACTGCTCTGCCTATAAAACCTTAGCCACAGCTCTCCAGCCAGGCTCAGTAGCGTCTGAGGTGTTGGTTTCAGCAGATGATTTCAGCCAGCCGTCCGGAGTGATAGAAATCCCAATTGATGGCAACACACTGCAATCAGGGGAGTCCACTCAATTGCCCCTTTGGCTCAGAGGACCAGATGAAGAGGGAGTCCATGAAATTAACTTCCTGTTCTACTATGAGAGTACAGAGAAGGGACTCAAAATCAGGTAAACATTTAAAGTGTACTGAAGGTAGGTGAACTGATCTGAAGACATGCATCACAAAATTGTAAGTGTAAATAAGGGATCTTAACATTAACATGATGAGAAATGTTTATCCAACCAGCTTCAAACTTGACACTCCACTGCCCTGAGTCCACAGCTATGCACATGCCAGATTGTTAGTGAGTTCCCAGGAAAACAAGCTGTTTGCATTTGACATCCAGTAAGATTTCAATTGACAGCTGAAGTATTATATATTGTCATACAATATAAATATACAGTACATTTACTTTATTAATATGGATTGGTTGTAAGCTGAGCTATGTTTAATGACTTGAGTGAGTGCAACTACTGGTGCTTATAATATGTAGACCTTCTCCATGACCTCGTACTCTTTCTTCTCTCTTCATGCAAAGTCACCGGGTCTTGCGTCACACAGTGTTTATATGTGCCAGTCGGTCTTTGAGTGTTCAGGCATCAGCCTGCCGCAGCAGTGTTCCTCCCCATCACTGTCTGGATGACAAAGGAAGTGGTGGAACACTTGTCTTTGTTGATGTGGAGAATATCAATACGGTGAGATGCACAGTTTTTCACATTTCTCTAGCCCATGCTTAGAGGATGCAGCGTTTGACTTTAACTGTCACGTTATCACTGCTCAAACTTTATTTGAATTCCCTCCTCTTGGCTCTTAGAGTGAAGGTGGCGTGCGTGAGTTCCACATTGTTCAAGTGTCCAGCAGCAGTCAACATTGGCGCCTTCATAAGTACATCAACCCGGACAAGGACAAAGGTTTGTCTGGCATAATGGGTCATCTGTGCTTCATTTCTTCATGGTTTATTTCAATTTCCAAATATTCTTTATTGTGTATAGCAGCTGTATGTACCATCTTGACTTATGAACACAGTTGTCTTTATTTTAACAAAACCTATCAAAATATGGAATATCTTTTCTATCTTTAATCAAGAGATTGCTGTCCTGTGCCTCAGTTTTGGTTGCTTCTTCATGCTCACGCTGCTTCTGCACACTCACAACATTTCTGCTCCCCAATTGTGGTTCTAGCTTTTGTATCTCTCTGAGTTCAGAGAGGCTGTTTTCTGCAGGAGCAGAGCAGATTTATACCTGAGCAGACGCTATTTGAGAGAGAGAGAGCAGGGTTTGGAGGAAAAGCATCACAAATTTTAAATATAATTACAGGAAATTATGTTCCTAAATGGAAAGATCACACTACAGATTAAAGATAGGAAAGTAACTGCATATCACATTTCCCAAAGAATAGCAGGAGCAAACAAGCATTTCCAGTGTCCTGATGTCTGTGCACAACATACAAAAAAGATACAAGGACTCAGTAATGAAAGCATAGAAGGACTAGTCGTCAAAAATCCCATAGTATGTTTTTTAAAAATAATGGTACATAGTAATGTGTCTGCTTTAGCTTTGAAAACTGAATAAAAATTTTGACAAAAATGTAATACCAAAATAGTCAGAATGGTGAAGCGGATTGTTCACTAATTGGTTTAATCCCCATCCTTTCATGGCTTTGCTGCGAAAGGACCACAACAAATTTCATAATGCATGTATATTATTTCAACCCCACTGATAATTAAATACTAGCTATCTGTTAGCCTTGAACCACACCTCTTATTCTTTGTCAGTGGAACTGGCTCACACGTCATCGTTCATCTTTGGTGATGTGGTAAAAAGTGGAAACATTTGATGTTTCTAACGCACTGAAAAACACATATCTAAACAGATCCTACATGTGATTGTGGACAACACAGACCTGTTTGATGTTTTTATCAACCAAAACTTCTCTTTGTCTTCCCTTTCGCTTCCAGACTGTAAACTCAGCAGCAGAGAGAGAGCCAAGCTGTGTTTTAGAGCCACACGATGCAAACCTCACCAAGGTACTTTATACAGAAAAAACTAAACATATCAGTTGGCTTTGATTAGATTTACAATTATGAACGAGCACTGATTTGACTGTTTCATCTGTTGTTTTTTAGCTACCTCGGATGCTGTAGAGAAATACACCTTTGCAGACCTAAATCTTGGAAATGAACGGGTATTTAAAAAACACATTAGTATTTGAATAAGAAGAGTTGCAAGCAGCGTGCAGGATATGTACATTCTCATATTGATGCCTTGTGATTTTTTAAATTTGTCTTCAGATCCTTTGGAGCACAGTCATAAGACATACACTGGATTTCACTCTATGTGGATATCTATAAGTTTCAAGACCCAAAGAACAGTTGACTGTAAACACATCAACCAGATATTGAGCAGCATTAGCATTCGTTCTGTCCTCATGTCAACCCAGTGACTCTAAGCCTAATATTGACAGTCTTTTTAGAAGAAGAATAGTATAGGTCTTTATTGTCACTGTTACAGAAAACAATGAAAATCAGTTTTGCACTCTCCGTATCACAGCATTACAAATAAACTATATAAGGCAATATGAAGACACACTAAAAATATATACAACCAAAATATAAGAGCAAAATATGCAGGTTGGAAATGGTTTATGGTTTGAGACCTGCTCTATGTCTAATTATTGCACATGGTATGAATTGCACTTAGACATGAATATTGCACTTGTAGGCATGTGATACTGTCATTCAAGGGGGAGGGAGCAGACATTTGACAGCTTGGGGATAAAAACTGTTTTTGCATCTGTTGGTTGTGGCCCAGACTACCTCTTTTACCTCTGTCATTTCCAAATTATGAGGAGTTTGCTTTTTAGCTGTTAAAAATGTTTACCAGATACTCTCGATGCCATATACAGACTGCCACAGGAATGTGGGTGTCGGGGGTCTGTATCCTTTAGCATGTGTCAGCTGACTCTCCCTCCCTCTATGGCACTCCACTTGATCAGGGGGAGAGAAATGCGTATTTATGGGAACATGGGCTTCTGCCTTCCACTGACCTCTTGCTGCTGTTTATGTGTAGATTATCAGTTCGTCTACACCCTGTGGAGATTTCTTCTTCCGCTGCTGTCGGATCCCTAACTCTCAGCAAGTGGATGGAGCATCATCTAGAACATCATCCATTGGCAAGAGTCAGGGCTCTTTACCCACTGAGGATAGAGGCTCTGACATTACCAATATTGTCAAGAAGTGTAATGAGCTGGATCTGAACATAATCATCATCTGGAAGGTACACATAACACACCCATGATTAGGAAGGCAGAAAAGTCAGAAGGAGCTTGACTTTGTTTGAAACTCAGATCTTGATATAGACAAAGTGGTGTGAACCAAAGACAAGACACAGTTGTTAAATATAGCAAATGACCAAATAAAAAATAAACGAAGATCAACAGAGGAGTACAAAGCACAGCGTAGTTCTCACTGATTCGTGATACTTTCACTGAAACTGAAGAAACAAATTTTTATTCTGACTTAAGTTTTTCACCAGCTGTAGTATATATTGAGGTGAATATTTTTTTGCCCTTATGAGCTTATGGCTGTCCCTGTCCTCATTTTCAGCTTGGTCATGGAATGACATCACCTAATTGATGCCAAGAGTTTTGTAGTAATTTTCAGTTGATCATAAGCATACTCATATGCTTGTGCTTATGATCTGTGAGAAATACATTAAAATCTTGCATTAATTTGGGAAAAAAGGCTTCCATGAAAGTCCATCCACATCCACTGTGGCTTTATAGAAATTTGACCCCTGCGACTTACTTTTTCTCACATCAGTTAGATATGCAGTATTCCATTCACAGCTAAAAATGTCATGAGTTTAATTAAACTCTACAGTCAGTGCTTAAGTTTCCAGTTTGAATATGTGTCTGTACAGGCTTATGTGGTGGAGGACAACAAACAGCTGATCCTAGAGGGCCAGCTCCATGTTGCACTGCAGACCATTGGCAAAGAGGCCAGTTCTCTGACTCCCAAAGAGGTACAACAAGCACACACACACTCACCATCTTTCCCTGTGTCTGTCAAAGAACATGCTGTAATGCTGAGATACCATAGCTTTATTTAATCTGAAATCCAAAACCTAGACCAACATGTGCATGCATTTCCCCGAAAACATAAGTAGCTCATCTTAGAAAATTCTGCTTCATGTGAAGAAAATGTCTTTCACTGCAGTCTATGGTCAATTATGAAGTCACACTTTCAGCATTTACATCATTAGTTATACACTATATTGCCAAAAGTATTCGCTCACCTGCCTTGACTCGCATATGAAAGTAAGTGACATCCCATTCCTAACCCATAGGGTTCAATATGACGTCGGTCCACCCTTTGCAGCTATAACAGCTTCAACTCTTCTGGGAAGGCTGTCCACAAGGTTAAGGAGTGTGTTTATGGGAATTTTTGACCATTCTTCCATAAGCACATTTGTGAGGTCACACACTGATGTTGGACCAGAAGGCCTGGCTCTCAGTCTCCACTCTAATTCAAAGGTTTTCTATCGGGTTGAGGTCAGGACTCTGTGCAGGCCAGTCAAGTTCATCCACACCAGACTCTGTCATCCATGTCTTTATGGACATTGCTTTGTGCACTTGTGCACAGTCATGTTGGAAGAGGAAGGGGCCAGCTCCAAACTGTTCCTACAAAGTTGGGAGCATGGAATTGTCCAAAATGTCTTGGTATGCTGAAGCATTCAGAGTTCCTTTCACTGGAACTAAGGGGCCAAGCCCAGCTCCTGAAAAACAAGCCCACACCATAATCCCCCCTCCACCAAACTTTACACTTGGCACAATGCAGTCCGACAAGTATCGTTCTCCTGGCAACCGCCAACCCCAGACTCGTCCATCAGATTGCCAGATGGAGAAGCATGATTCGTCACTCCAGAGAAGGCGTCTCCACTGCTCTAGAGTCCAGTGGTGGCATGCTTTACACCACTGCATCCAACGCTTTGCATTGCATTTGGTGATGTAGGCTTGGATGCAGCTGCTCGGCCATGGAAACCCATTCCATGAAGCTCTCTGCTGAAGCACTGTTCTTGAGCTAATCTGAAGGCCACATGAAGTTTGAAGGTCTGTAGCGATTGACTCTGCAGAAAGTTGGCGACCTCTTCGCACTATGCGCCTCAGCATCCGCTGACCCCGCTCCGTCAGTTTACGTGGCCTACCACTTGGTGGCTGAGTTGCTGTCGTTCCCACACACTTCCACTTTCTTATAATACAGCCGACAGTTGACTGTGGAATATTTAGGAGTGAGGAAATGTCACAACTGGATTTGTTGCACAGGTGGCATCCTATCACAGTGCCACGCTGGAATTCACTGAGCTCCTGAGAGCGACCCATTCTTTCACAAATGTTTGTAAAAGCAGTCTGCATGCCGAGGTGCTTGATTTTATACACCTGTGGCCATGGAAGTGATTGGAACACCTGATTCTGATTATTTGGATGGGTGAGCGAATACTTTTGGCAATATAGTGTATATTGACTGCAAATGAAGAGCACAAGAAATGGATTTCCTTTCATGTGCTTCTCTATGCCAAATTCTAAACTGATTATTTTCTAACACTTCATTAAGCCACGGTCCTAGACATTATATTTTATGGTTGTATGTATGTATGTAAGTGTGAACTAATTAGATTTTAGTGCCCAGTGGTTGCTGTGACCTCACCAAACACATTTTGGGCGTTAACTTGTGAACATGACACATTGTGGCAGTTTCTCAATGTTAGCAGAAATGTTATTCAGAATCAAGGCTGAACTGATTATAATTACATGATTATAGGTAATTGCAATGTCACAAAGCACATTTTTGGTAATAAATCAAGAATTCATATGCAAATAGTGACAAACTTTTACATATATATTATAGGATAAGATGATTAAGTGCTGCATTTTTTATACAAGGGAGTAAAGAAACTGTGGGTTACTCTACCTTTTACTGGTAAACACATGAACTGACAGTTTGTTGCTGGCACAAGCACTTTAGCACAACCCAAATTACAAAAGACATTAATCTTGTCATAACTAAAATTCAAAGACTCAATTCCTTCAAAGCATTAGAATTATGGAATTAGAAGCTTATATGCAAAAACGGATGTAATGCTTCACATCTCATTAAGATTCTAATTTTTTAATGGATTTGTTTAATAAGTGAAGCCACAAAAAAGGAGGTGATGTTAAAGCAAGTATTCTGTAACTTTATGTGTACATTTGTGTGTTTTCAGGAAGCTCAGGAGATGGTGCTGCTCAAGTTTAAATCAGAGCTGCCTCCACCAGTTGTTCTTCCCTGTGCAGAGCTTTCCCAACTCATTAAAACCAATCTTCACTACCCTGAAACCTACACACATCCATTTGTCCAGGACAGGTGAGATACCTGTTAAAGATTTACTGGTTTTGGCCTCTCCGCAACAGTGCTTTACTACACATTAAATATCTTGTTCACACTGCACATTGCTGGCAGCTCTATCAAAATGGGTTTCATATGTGTTTATCTAAAAAGAGGTTTGCATGTGTCAGATTATGCCCACCTCTTTCACACATCAACATCCTGTGAGTTACTCTGAAAGCATGAGCACAGTGGAAGAGGTGAAGATATGAGAGCAAGACTTATGCACTAGAGGATGATGATTCCGTCTTTGGACTACTGTGTACTCTAGTTATCAGTGTTGCATCAGTTCCCGCTGTTGTATGTGCCCCGAGAGGATGAGTATGAACTGTAGAGTCTGTATGAGCTGCTGGGTGTCAAAGATAGACACAAGTTGATGCATCAGTCTCAAGTGTACTTAAAGTAGCAGGTAAATCTGGAACCATCTGTTTTTTTTTCTCAGTTTTCTACAGCATAGAATAGGGATGGGCACTGAGGGCCCGTACTATATGAGCCCAGGGGCGAAATTATTAAAAACCTCAGGATCAATAAGCTCCAATGTTAACGGTTTTGCTATAAGTACTTTGGAAAGTTAGAACAAAGTTGTAGTGTTTGTTCTATGTCATCATTGGAAGACTTGTCTGATGTGTATGTGTCTCTGATGCACTTTTGCTTTCCATATCAAAAATGGTGTTGGTGTTCTGTCTGTTGGAGCTACAGGCTCTCCTGGTGTGGAGGGGCAGAGCAGCTCTGTGCAGTACACACATGACGAACATCTAAAAGTGTGATTAAACTTCACTACAGTTGATGTAGAAAATGATGTGTTTGTTGCCACAAGAGTTGTCTGCATGTCAGAGTAGAAACACATGCAATCTGTTGTAACGTTTAGTAACAGTTTCTGCTGAAAAACCAGCAAAGGAACTTTTTTCTGAAGAGTGCTCCAACATAAATTATCTGTATGTAGGCAGATATTGATGCACAGACACATACAGACAGAAAAAGGTAGTTTGACTGCAGTACCCGTAGTTCATCCCTCACTATCCAGGCCTGTTATGGTTTGCTAGCAGCTCACACATGGAGTTAATTACATAACACAAACTCAGGCTAATGATTAAGAGTAAGCATTCGCCTGCTGTTTGTGTAACTGCGGCTGAGTTCATGAATTCAGTCTAAAATTCAGAGAACCATCTGAACTGTCACTCAGAGCACAGAGCAGCAGGATTTAGTGATTTGGAGAATGCAGAAAAACTCTGTCTTACTTTATTTTCCCTTTCTCTAACTGAATGTTTATTAGTTGTAAAAGAAGTGCTTTAGTCCTGCATTAATTTTACACTCAGAAGTGAGGAGTGAAGCAGGTTTTATCAGCACAATGTACATTTACTTAATATCTGTTCAAGGTGGAGCTTTAACTTCTTATGAAATACTTTAGTTTAATGGCACACGGTGCATATTTTATTTTGATTAAAACCTGTGACACTGTCCACAATGCTCTGATCATTCCCATCAACACAACATTGATGTCTATAGAAATTTTAATTTAAATATAGTGCATATGAGAAAACAAAACAGTATTTGTTCAGTTCTTAATTTGTTCAGTTTTTTTTCTCTTAAAAAACCCAAAACAAACGAGCAAAAACAATGAAAAAGTACTGATAAGAGTACCTTTAACGTACTGGATTGATAAGCAAAAACTTTAACTTTAATTAGAACAGTCACTGCTGGACTCCAGAAAATTTGTAAGCAGGTTCTTCATATGTTATTCCATGTTCGACATGAGGGGAAATGCAACTAGCTGCGTAGCAGACCAGCGTGGCTCTATTCAAGTAAAAGCAAAAGCCTTGTCTACAGTCACTTATTAGCTTACTTTAGTTTGATGACTTCAATTTTGACATTCTTGGTTGCAGCTGCTGTGCCTTACTGAGATACAGAAAAAGTGAATGTGGCTCCCACCATGAAGCATGGAGGAGGAGGTGTGATGTTATGGGTTTGTTTTTCTGGTGACAGTGTTGTATATTTATTTTAATTTGATTATTATTTAAACCCCAAAATACAGGATTACAAGATTTACTTAATTGCAAACCTGTCATACAGGTCAAGTGCAACTAACTGTTCCTATTGGTTGTCCTGGTGCCTCTGACATCTAACAGCTCTGAATCCGTATGTCATTGGGTGCCCTGCCCAGGCACATAAAATCCCTTGGTTTGAACTGAGGTAAATGTGACATTAAAACAACTAACTGCAACTTTTTCAAAGTAACTAGTCTGTTTGAATTGCTGCACTGTCTGCCTCTATACAGGTCTCTGCATGCACATTGGTCACATAGTGCCACCCACCACCACAAATTAGACCTCAATTTACATAATGTGCTAAGAAATTACTGATGTGTATTGATGCTGACAAGACACTGACAAGTGCACTGACTGTTTGCTCCTAAATTAAATAGTTTGATGCATCAATGCAACCAGTGTAAGAAGTCTGGAGCCCTGAAGGTGAGCTCAAAGTGGAAAAAAATAAACCATACTTAGCTTCTTTTATTTCCTTTGCTTCACACATAATTCAATTTGTGTTATTTCATAGTTTTGATGTCTTTATTTTTCTACAGTGTACACAGTTGTAAACTAGAAAAGCACTCAGAGAGCGCAGTACTCCGGCAAGGCTGCTCAGTTGTTGCATCATTTCTGATGGCTGAAATGATGTGTCTATTTCAAATGTTTCAGTGTCAGAATAGTGGTTTAAATGACCCAATATTAGCAAACCGCTGTCAGCATTTTTGGTTAAATGAGGTAAAGATAACCTCAGTAGTTGGTGAAGCTGATTTTCTCTCTGTCCCCAGTCTCTGTTTGGTGCCAGTTACTCTGACTCTGTCCAACTGCTCCTTGGCTCAAGTGGACGTCATCATTGACTTGAAACACAAAAGCAGCAGGTAAGTCATTGAATAGATGATGTGATTCCTTTCTAGCATGAAGCACTATAAGAGATTGAGCCAAAAGCCTTTGTTCTCTGTAAACATGTAGATGAGAGATACATTCAGCTTAAGGTATATGAATTAGAAAAATCCATAGTAGCTTATCTGGAGTAGGTGAAGGATAACACTTCTCAGTTTCATATCTTTAAATGCACAATTTTAAATGTGAGCATTGTATGAAGCAGCCATTAAGTGAAGGAACTTACCAGTCGTATATGGAAAAAAATAGTGACAGTCTGTACAGTAGAGCAAAGCAGAACAGATAGCCTTCATATGGGTCAGATTCCCATGAAGATCCATTGCATCCTTGTTGAGCTGCAAACGGTCACGTCTTTCAAACTCCCCACCTCCAGTTTGTAACACAAGTCTCCTTTTATAAGTTTGCAATCTCTAATCCTGACATAACAGTAATCAATATAAAATCATCACGCTAATTTTCTCATTCTTGACTAAATTCCCCAAGTGTCACAAAAGACATTGTCTTCAAAGGCCGTGTACAATTCCTTTTAATAAGTGAACTTATCTTTCTTTTTTCTTTTCTTTTCCTTCCTTTTCTTTTTAAAACACAGTTCATGCATACCGTTACCTCAGAAAACATGAACATTTTTTCCTCACTTTATTATGTTATGGATTTAATTTAAAATGAGTACTTTTAAAAAAAAAATTTAACCATCAATCTGTGCTCAGTCGCCCATTTTGAGACATTCTTGCAAATCAGAAATTTAGTTCTCATTTACAAAAGTATTCAGACTTTCCTTTGTGGGTCAAACTATGGTCAGATGCATTATGCTTTAATAATTCTTGAGATGTGTCTTGACAGGGTGATTTGAATTTACCTATGGCAAACTGAATGAGTTGGACTGTTTAGAAAGACACACACCTGTGCATATAAGATCCCACCGTCCTCACAGCATGTCAGGACAACCACCAAGCCATAATGTCTACAATGAAATTGAAATTAAGCATAGATCATCACAAAGAGTGTAAAACCAGTGTCCGTGTGCAGACATCTGCTAATGCCAGTTCCACTAGGTCCACAAATATGGTGGAAATTGATGTTGAACTCTGCTTGATCCTAGTAATCCAATGGTAGTTGATTTGGGAAAATAGGACTCATGGTTAAAAGTCTTATGCTTAAATGCACCTCCATTGGAGGCACTCTACAGTGTTTGAGGTGCAGACACCAAAACTTAACGGGTTCCTGCTTTGCCCATGTTCCACCTTTCCACCACCGTCTATGAAAATCATCCTGTAGTTATGCACAATTCTGTTATAAAAATTTAACTGAAAACATGAAGTTCTTGATGGAGGTAAAGATTCTATTGTCTGATGAGTCAAAACTGAACTATTTGGCCAGAGGGGTGTACCAAGAATCAAGTTTGACATAACCAGGCTCTTGTGTATGCCGACTCAACAAAACCTAAAACCCCCAAACAGAAATAATGCTATCACAACAGTGGTTATCAATGTTAAAATGGACAAATCTTATGCAGCCTACTTCAGTGAATAGGTTGCTGTAATAAAGAGCTATAAGGACTAGAAATTAATTATGGTAGAAAAGAGCTCCTACTGCAAATGATGCAAGATAGGAATGCTGGTTTTAAAAAAAAAAAAGGTTAATTGTGTGTTATTACATTTATTTCACTGATCAGTGCAGCTGCTTATTTCTAACACTACAGCTGCACAGCAGAGATGTTACACTTGAAATTTTGTACATTTAAGCACGATATTTTATTTAAGAAAATTTAGGTCTGACATTGTCCTCTATCACTTCAATTTGTAGAAATCAAAGTGAAATTAATGTTATCGATGAAATATTCACTGTACTAAATAAATGGTAAATGGTTTGCATTTATATAGCACCCTGTACAGTACAAGTATAAGCACTTGTACAGTACACTGTGTTTCTCATTCACCCATTCACCCACCAATAGTGACAGAGCTGCCGGCCATAATTTTGGACACTTGTTCGAGACAGTTGCGTTTTCAGTAATTTTCACTGCAGTGAACATATTTTCTAAGCTCTCTTTCCATTCATATGTTTTCTAGTCCAGAGTCGCTAGAGGTCCACAGCTCATTCGCTTGGGTGGGCCAGACCCAGTACAAGCTGCAGCTGAAGCCTCAGGAGGTGCTGGGCCTATCTCTTCAAGCCTGTTTTCTTCGGGCAGGAGTCTACAACCTGAACACGCCGCAAGTGTTTGCTAAACCGTCTGAGCAGAGTGCCATGTGTGAGACAAGTCAGCAGACAGCTAGTCCTGCTCTCATTATCATTAACAACACCTGCGACGCATGTTGGCCTGCAGACGGGACGACCTAGACACAGAACCACTTAGCAGCTACTGTATATCCCTCTGATTAATACTGGAAAGCAAGAAAACACATTTTTTTTTCTAACAATAAGTAAAATAGAGAAAGTTGATTGAAGCCTTTTACTCAAAATAGACATTGATGAGCTGATCGTAGAAATTGAGTGGTCAGACAGTTTGTTGACTTTCATTTCATCAGCCAAGCATTAAACAGTTTAACTTTTTTCTGTACTAAGCCCTCTCCTAAACAAGTTTCCCATCTCCCATCCAGCTCTCTGTGCCACTACCTCCACCCGCCCTGTTTTGCCTTTCCCGCGTGTCTCTCAGTAACCACCAGGGTTTGGCATGGCTATTTGTTATAATAAAGTCCTGTGGCAGAGATGTGCTGGCGTTGGACAAGATTGCTAACTCTGATCAAAACCAGAAAGCAGTCAGAGATAAACTGCTGTACTCATTTTAACTACATTCACACGTCATTACTATCCCTGATGCTATACTAAACTACATTCACTCATGTCCAATTCAGCTGGACTGGCATTTACTTCCACACTCTGTGAACTGATGCCACCTGCTGGCTGTTTTGACAACTTCAGCCTGCAAACTCCGAAGGACTCCCATTGAAATCAAATTTCTGAATGGACTGAGCAGTGGTTTTGTCAGTTTTTGTGACATTGTAACAAAAGCTGTTTCTGAATATTGTACACTTCACTGTCTGCTGTCTTTTTATTTGGTCTGCAGCTTTTCTGAAGGCAGAATGGATACTGATGGGTGAAGTTTGCTGATCATTCTCTCTGAATTTAAATTTGTTGGTACAAAGATTAACATATTCTTGTGCACACTTTTTCCCTCAAGACCAGTCAATCAGTGTGTGCTTTGCTTCACCAAATTGTAATTTAGCTCTTGTATGCACTTGACTTGATGTTTTTTCTGAAAATTATGTATTATATTTATATATAACAAACTGGATGTAAATACAAATAAAAATGTAACTAATAATGCTGGGGAAAGACTGACTGTGCAGATGTAATTGTATTTGTTGTACTTGTGCTCTGTATTTTCTCAGTGAATTTTAGAGATTTGAATATTAACATACAAGGAGAATCTGTTTGACAAGATCTTTTTTAAATTCAGAATATTGAATAACCCTGTAAATACTCCTCACAAGACTTAGCAATTCTCCAGCAGAGTCTTTGTCTAGTTACAAGCAAGAAAATTTTTAAAAGTTATACGAGTACAAAGAAAGGGAAATGAAATTTGCAGAAAATGTTACTATATTTGTATTTTACTATAAAACTCATTCCATAACAGATAGGAACCCTTAGCATTCTTTAGATCAATAAAAATACTAATTTAAACTTCATAAATATCATAAAATCTAATATCTGCCATTTTACAGTTACAAAAAGTGATTTTAATGCTGGCAGTTCTTGCGTAGTGTAGCTTGAATAATAGTAGCTTTGAAAAACATTTCAGTGTACACACTATGACCCACGTGCCCCTGTTCCTCAGAATGAGGCACGTACATTTCACCAGATACTTTTAATAATTTACCCTTCTCCTGGTGAGGTTGATCTCTACAATTATTAACACTGTATGGTCTCAGCTTTATTATGCATTATCATCAGGTAAAATAGCATTTTATATATTAAAAAAATGTAGGGTTTAAATTATTACTGTGTAAATTACTAGGGTAATTTTGTATCATAAATACCTGTTAGGGTTGTAACCCCAATACTTACACCCTTTACGTTAATTTGTAATGCCAATCACATTCATGTGGTAAGCATTGCATGTGACAGCTGAGGGGAGGGTAAGTCAACTAAGAAACGGTTCCACTCAACAACTCTGAGAGGGCACCACTTGCATATTCCAATAATCTAACTCCTAAAGCAAGCTTTGATTGCATGTCTCATTGAACTGTGACTGGCTATTGAAGTGCTTTGATATACTTCCAATTGGACTACATTTATCTGACATTTACCTGTCTAGATTTGACACAAGATAATTTACCATGCTGTTAAAATAGAAGAGATGTCATGTCAGTCAGAGCGAGTAAACCAGGAGTTTTACTTGAAATTACATTTAGCTGGTAACAGAGGTGAG
Organism: Amphiprion ocellaris; assembly: GCF_022539595.1. Lineage (NCBI taxonomy): Eukaryota > Metazoa > Chordata > Actinopteri > Pomacentridae > Amphiprion > Amphiprion ocellaris. The sequence continues at coordinate 9,654,654 of NC_072767.1, read as the reverse complement.
TAGTAATGAGTTACATTTACTCCGTTACATTTACTTGAGTAACTTTTTGAAAAAAAATGTACTTCTGAGAGTAGTTTTACTCTGCCATACCGTTTACTTTTACTTGAGTAGATCTGTGAATAAGAAACGCTACTCTTGCTCCGTTACACTGGGCTACTCTCGACTCATGATTTTTTATTTACCACATTAGATATGCTTTATTTTCCAGAGGCTGTGCAGAGACCTTTGGAGGCCCAGGTGCTCAAAATTAAAAGGGGGCACATGGAGCAAGAATTTAAAACACTATACAGAAACATACCTCATAATACAAGGTGCAGCAGTGGTTAAGTCTCAGGAGGAATACTGATCAGAAGGCCATTGGTTCAAACTCCAACCTGTGATGTAGTGTATTTGTGATAAATTATTATTTTGAAGTTGAATTTAGATCACCACTCGACACTGGACTCTTTAACTGTGGCTACTCTGCCTGGAGTCCTTGCTTTTAAATTTCATACCTTTTCAAGACATATACTGTATAGCCACAGATTTGCTCCATGGTGCTGATTCATAATCTGCCCTTTATTATTCGTAGTACTAATAATAAAGTTTAAAAAAAAATAATTAAATGATATAGAAATCATGTATTTAAATGTATTTGTGTATTTGTACTTTTATTCAGTTTGACTATCCACTTTGCACAAGACAGCAAGATTATAAAAATTATATATTTTATATTTATGCATATTATATTTAATTTGTCTATATATACAAATGTTAGAAATGTTATAAGTTTAGACACATCCTTTGCTAGACAGCAACAGCGTGTAACCATTGTCTTTCATCTTTATTTGAATTTTCTGACTTTTCGGCAGAGTCTTCGTCATGTCAAGAAACCGCTTCTTAGAGAATCACTTCCTGTGCTGCTGGAATGGTGACAAAATAAAAGCCCGCAACATTAAAAATACGTCTTCAAAATAAAAGCATGGAAGGAACGGTTATTTTAACAGTAGCAAAACAAAGATTTGCCAAAGGGGTTAACTGATCAACAGACTTTTATAAGAATAATTTACACGCAATTTGGTATTCATACATAACATGCACATGCCTAACACATGGTTGCGCTCAGCGCAAGGTCATTTTTTATTTAAGATCTCAGCCGTCGGAAATGATGTCAACTGAACAGCTTTGGCGGAGTACTGCACTCTATGAGTGCTTTTCTAGTTTGCGTGTGTGTTGACCAGAGAAGAGAGTTAGCATCCAGTAAATATTAGCTTTAATGTAAATTAGCAATGCTAACCGAGCTAGCTGCTCAGTCGTAGCCTGATTAAAGCTAATGTAGCATTAAGCTAACGATGTTTGTGTTGTGTGTCATGTAAACAGCTGAAGTGTGTTATGTTAGTGTAATGTGGTACATTTAGTTAATAAACTGTCCATGGAGACGCTGGTTCACATTAATGTAACGTTTAGAAAACCTAAATGTGATTAAAACAGTAAGGTTAAGGTTCTGTGTTGTCAGTAGTCCTGAATATCTGCAGAGCCTCTGAAGTTAAACTAGGGGGAAAAAAAGTAAATGTACTCTCTAATGGTTAACGTTGTTTAATGACTGGTTCACATGTTGTAGTATGTTTTAGTGCAGATTGGAAACATAACCTCCCAGAATATGATCAAAGTAATGATGAACACTACAGTTACTACATTTAAATCACAGCACGGATAAGCGGAAGAATAAAATCCTCTCCCCTAAAACTGAAGTGACTTTCTTTCAGTGCTTGGAAAGCTATATATGAAACAGGAAATCTTTCCAAGGATACTTTAAAATGAACCTCTGCTGTTGATGCTGATTACTGTGATGTCTGTCCTCATCTCAAGTGTCTCTTTTTCACTGTGAGGATCTTCTGAGTGAAGCCAACAAAAGGAAAACCTCATCTGGTTGTGAAGAAGGAGACTGAATGGACGACATCCTATTTAACTTTCACTTACAGAACGACAGACCAACGCTTTCAGTTTATTATTCTCTGTTCTTAGTATTCACAGGTTCCGTTTATCACCTTTAACTTCATCTCTGCTGTTCTAGCATAATGATAATACAGAGTACATGTTGCCATTATCATCTGCTATAAATAATTATTTATAGCAGATATGCTGTATTAAAACATCAACACATTCAGAGCAGGAGCTTCATTATTTCCTTTATTGCACATTTCAAAACTACATTATTTAACAATTCTGAACTGTAAAGATGTGTAAACACGTAATAAATGGATGAAATAATGTGTTGCTGACAGTGAAGTGCAAATCCTGAACAGTCACAAGACAAGTTGTATTATGAAGAGAGAAGTTGAATCTGCTGCATTATTGTTATTCTTATGAGAAGGACATTGGTGCTGCTCTTCCTCACAGTGATGAAGGAGAAAAGACTCTTCAGACAACCACAGCTGGATGTTCATGTTTTCTGGAGCTTCAGTCCATCAGACAAGATGTTCCCAATGATCCAGACCAAGGCTGGAAGGAAAAGACACTAACAGTGAGGAAAAGATCTACAAAGTTCTTTCATTCCAACTGCTGGAACATTAAATATCAGAGTGAAGACAGCAGAATATGAATGGAACATGTCGTAGTTTCTCTTAGACCTCAAGGATGTGTAGATGTTGAATAAAACGTCCGTTGACACTGTTACTTTTATAATATAGTTTTATTACTTGAAAAGGACAGCATCTGAACAGGCACCATGGTCTGCCTGTGGAGAGTTTCCCAGCCAATATGAAAATCCCGCTTGAACAAAGGGCTGGTGGTCATTTTATACCCTCTGGTAAAGGATAGAATTACAACATCTGGTTTAAATCCCTACTAAAGAGTGATAACTCCTCAGACGAAACCCCCCTTCTGCACATTCCTAAGGGTCACAGGTCAGCTATAGGTTAACAGTGGACCCCAAGGTCAACAAAGCATAGAGTTTCTTGAGCTGGAAACACATACCAATGAAATTACTAACATCTGTTAGCCAAAAGTTCACTTTATGGTCAACAACTATCAGAACTCATATCAGATCAGATACTACAAACACAATAGAGTGTTGTGTTTTTGTTCTATTTTTGAATCTTAAAGAAATGTTTGTTTTCCTGGTTGAGGCTAAAGAACATTTTACTGCGTTAGATGGACAATAAAGTTTATTCTGTTTTATTCTAATGTACCATTAGCATTAACATGAGCTCCACAGTTATCTGACCATACACTATTGTAGAGAAAGAAAACTGAAGCAAAGTACAGAGATATTAACTCAGAACTGAACTGAGAGATTAACATTCACCAGTAACAGTTCTGTGGAGAAACATAAACATAGATTTATTTATATCTGCTGATCATTAAAACAGCAGTTATTGATCCGTTATGATTGATCAGCTGTGACCTGCAGGACACTTAGCTACAGCTAACAGTTAACTAGTTTATGACACTGACTAACCTGATTTAGCATCAGTGTTAACACTTAATCAGTAAACATAACCTCAGATTTACAGAACAATTTTAAAACACGATGTTAGAACATGTTTATATCAGAGGTTACAGTCTGATGTTAACTTAGAGTAACTTCACTGCTTTATATGTGATATTGTCCAGATGTGGAGAAGATTCAATTCAATTCAATCAATTTTATTTATATAGCGCCAATTACAGTCAAATTGTCTCGAGACGCTTTACAGAACCCATATGCCTGACCCCCAGAGCAAGCCAAAAGGCGACAGTGGCAAGGAAAACACCCTTTTAACAGGGGAAAAAAACCTCGAGCAGAACCCGGCTCTAATGTGGGGGGACCCATCTGCCTGCTGGCCGGGCGGGTTGAGAGGGACAGAAGAGGTAGAAAGGTAGAGATAGAGGGGTAGAGGTAGAGATAGAGGGATACAGATAGAGAGGTAGAGATAGAGAGGTGGGGGGTGGGACACAAGGACCATAAAACACAGCCACACATCTGAAGCATCCAGCATCCAGCTCTGGGACCAGGGACACTCGGAGAAAGGACACAGAAAGAAACAGAGTGAATGTAGTGCAATAATGGTATATATAGTAAATACATAGGTAGTTAGAGAAGGGCTCAGTGCATCAAGAGAGGTTCCCCAGCAGTCTAGGCCTATAGCAGCATAACTAGGGGCAAACTAAAGGGACGTCAAGAGGGGAAGTCAGTTTTGCAAATGAAAACACCAGCTCACCCCGTCAGGGTCCCCCAGTCAGCCCTAACTATAAGCTTTGTCGAAGAGTACAACTAGTTACAAAAATGACTTACTTGTAGAGTTTATCTTCACTTTTGGAGGCTAACGTTGTTAGCAGCAGCGTCAGTAAAAAGTAGAAGCCGGTAGATGTGGACGGGACAGAGAGTCCTCGGCTCGCAGTCAGTCTGACCAATCACTGCTCTCCGGCTCCGCCTTCTGAGAATGTTGTTGTCATCACTGGCTCCAAAAATCCAAGATGTCAACCAGGAAGAGGCTTTATTTTCTCAGTGCAGAAACCAATGGGTGATGTCACGGGTGCTACGTCCATCTTTATATACAGTCTATGAGCCAGAGAAGAAAAAAGATTCTCAGAGGGCGGAGCCGGAGAGCAGCGATTGGTCAGACTGACTAAAAGCCGAGGACTCTGTCCCGCCCACATTTACCGGCTTCTGCTGTTTACCGATGCTGCTGCTAACAATGTTAGCATCCAAAAGTCGAGCTAAACTGTACAGGTAAGCGTGAAAGTCAGCTTTGTAACTAGTACGCTTCTTCACAACTGGAGCATATCACATATAAAACAGTGACCTACGTTACTGTAGCTGAATGAATGAATGAATGAACGGTTTACGAATGAATGAATGGTTTATTTCGGTTAAAAAATTACAGTACAATAATTTCATTTTGTGCATTCAGTTAGCAAAAAAATATACAATTCTTACAGGAAACTTTTTTTTCCCCTCTCTCCTTCCTCCACCCCCCTCCTCTCACAAAAAAGAAAAAAAGAAGATTAAAAAGAAAAAAACGACAAAAAAACAAAAAACAAGCTCTATATATATATATATATATATATATATATATATATATATATATATATATATATATATATGTGACCCGAGGTACTTAAGAATAAACTGGTAAAAAGTGTTTTAAAAACCCATAAAAGAACCACCAGCTTAAAATAAGACACACAGGTAAGTATTGTTAGGGGGGTCTATAAATACCTTTTTCTCACAAAATATTTGGCTAATAGGTTTAAATCAACCTTTAATACATAAAAAACACACATGTACAACTTATTTCTATTTTATTGCTTGCTTCTCTCTGCTACTTGAGTTTAATGAAATACCGCGTTTTGCATGATTTTACAACAAATTCACTCATCTCCTTCAAAGTCTTGTCTCATTGTTTTGATCTACTTGAAAGTTTGCAGGTTACTTCTTTTTTCACCTAATACTTCTGATATTAGGGAAGGGCTTCCATTGCTACACAAAAGTCTGCCAGAGTAACTCTTGATCTATCACTGGTTTTTCCGAGGAGGATTTTCAGATTTTCACCAAATTGCTCTGGTGTAAGCATCTTTCGCTTCCCTCCTTCTGTGGCAAACATCTTGAAAACATGGCTTGTCCTTGGTAATGATACTGATGTGTCTCTGGCATATGTAACTTCTTTCATTTGTTTTGTCTTTGTCTTGAGGTTATCAGTGGTTTTAAGAAGGTAATGATCAATTTGTTCAGCTGCCGTGAAAGGTCCACCTTGGGCCTTTAGTCTATCAAGGATACTGAGCTTTCTGTTTTCTACATGCAATAGAGTGGCCTCTTTCTTGCTTAATCCAGCAGCCCTCAGATCATCTTGCCTTTTATTCCAGTCAGTACAGGTTACATTTTAGGAAACAAAGGAAGGTACATTTGATAACAAAATTTTCTAGGCTAGATGATGTAAAGATAGGCTGTAGAAACTCTTAAGACAACCACAGCATTTTGTCACGTGAGATAAAGTATGGTACATTCAGAAAATCCAGCAGAATGTGAGAGAACTGCAATTCTAGTCAGATTGTGGGGATTTTATAGCTTTTACTTGTGAATAATGGTTTCTAAATTTACAGTTTTCTTTCAGTTCACTAATTTCTATCAATCTTTATCAAAACCAAAGGAATTTAACTGCAAATACAAAGCTTGTCTAAAGATTTCCCCTTTTAGTCTTAGTGTAAATGTTAAATGAAAGTTTTAATACTAGCGATATATGCATATATGTCAGTAGCAGGGAGAAGCAAACTGAAAATACAAAAAAAGTGTTGAAATTTCTAGTTTTTATGGATAGAAGAAGAGTTTAAGCTGGTTAGCTCAATATTTTCAAATTATAGACCCCCCCTAGTAAAAACAAGGCAGACACATGACTTAAAAATGTGCAATAAAATTTATTTAAAATATTAAAATGGAGCAGCAATCAAATGTAATGTTAAAATTAATTTATTAGCTAAATACGATTTATTCCAGGTAATTATAAAACTGGCCAAATACAGAATTAGATACAATTAAAACCTTGTAGACCCTGGGCGTAAACAGAACCTGAAAAAAAGGGATATTAACATAAATAAAAGATCGACAAGGATGGTTGAGAAGGAATCGCCCCACCGCAAACAAAACAGAAAGTGCTACCAACACACACATGCCAAACAACAAAGACCCCAAGTGAATAAACAAAAATACGGGCTAATTCCTTCCCAAGCCACCCTGGGGAACTAAACTCACTAAACCAAAAGCTAAACACCCGGGGACATGAATAAAATAAAACACGGTGCAGAGAAATTAGGGTTAAAAACAAACCAAATTAAAGTAATCGATTTGAATTGATCAAAACCAACTGAAATTCTAAAACCCTAAAACACTTTAAAGCACTCTAAATCAGTAGCAGGCTAAAATCTGTGGATTAAAAGAGACAGATGTCAGAACCGATTGTAAATAGTACTAAAAACAAACAAAACTTCCATCTCACCGTGTAGATTAAAACCACAGATCCAGGGGGATAAAAGCTGCCACCGGAGTATCTCTGCACTAAAACCGTTAAAACACCATTTAAAACCAGACCTAAAAAGCATAAAATGAGGGAGAGCTAAAAACACCTACCTGCCTCCAGCCAGCCCTAGTCGAGACTGACTGAAAGCAGCGGGAGCTATTTAAAGGCCACTTCCGGAAACAAGGGGGAAGTGATGCTTCCCGACGTCTGAGTGGGGACCCCTACTGGCCGCTACATATATATATATATATATATATATATATATATATATATATATATATATATATATATATATATATATATATATATATATATATATATATATATATATATATATATATATATATATATGGGGGTAAAAATTTGGTCTTGCTTCGGAGTCCAACAACATTAGCATTAGCATGGATATGTTCATCTTCGGCTTTTGTCTACTAACATGGGCGAAGTGAAGCGTGACGTCAGGCTTGGTAGGTCTGCGTGATACAGCCGGCGGGGGCAGAATTCCGAATATTCGGATCTCTAAATTGATATTCGGATACCACCACAACAACCAAATATTCGGATATTCGGGTCCAGCCCTAGTTGGATTGCTATTTTCTATCTACTGAGCCTGTGCCATTTGGAGGGAAGTGAAATACATCATACAGTATATCTTGTCACTGGAAGTAATTTACACTGTTCAAGCATACAAACATTACCTTATTACAGGTATTTGTTTCAAAAGCTTTATGTTGTGAAAAACAGATTTGGAAATTTGTGTTTCTTGTGCCTTAACTTGTCATTTTGTAAAGATATTTATTTTTGCTATTTTTAAATTTTTTTGAAAATACCAGAATTTGCACATTATTTTACATTTTTGTCTGATCACATCTTTTCGGAAAAATAAATCAGACACTACAATCAAACAGTTACTCAGTATTTGAATAGTCTTTTCATGAAGTACTTTTTTACTCGAGCAATTTTTTGGATGACTACTTTTTACTTCTACTTGAGTGATATTATTTTGAAGTCACATTACTCTTACTTGAGTACAATTTTTGGCTACTCTACCCACCTCTGGCTGGTAATACTTTAGTATATTTACAGTAGGATTTTTAGAATAGTAGGATTTTTCATGCAAGACTTTAACCTGTGGGTGGCATGACGATGCAACGGCTAGCACTGTCACCTCACAGCTCAAAGGTCCTGGGCTTGATTCCTGGCCTGGAGTCTTTCTGTGTGGAGTTTGCATGTTCTCCTGTGCCTGGGTGGGTTTTCCAGCTTCTTCTCAGAGTCCAAAAACATGCTGAGGATAATTGGTGATTCTAAATTGTTTGTAGGTGTGAGCGTGATTGTCTCTATATGTAGCCCTGTGATAGACTGTTGACCTGTCCAGGGTGTCCCCTAACTTCACCCTAAGTCAGCTGGGATAGACTCCAGCCCCCCTGCAGCCCTAATGAGGATTAAGCGGTGTACAGATGAAGGGTGACTTTTACTTGGAATGAAATACAGTATTTTCCCATTCCATAGGAGCATGGTGTAATAAAGAGCGTAGGCTGTGTCTGTTATCACAGAGGCTGGGGTTATTGGCTTGTACTGCCATTGCTACTGGGACATACACAGTGCTGTGAAAAAGTATTCCCCCCCCCCCCTCCTGTTGTCTTCTATTTTTGCCTATTTCTTACACTGAAATGTTCCAGATCATCAAACTAATATTTGCATTTCTAATAATTAATATTGACAAATATGACCCACAATATGCTAGGTAGTTTTTGAGGCCATCCATGGTCTATTAAATGGCATCCATCTTATCGCATCCCTCCTTCAGAACAGAGGCGGTACAGAACACTGCAGCATGAGCCTGCTTGGTCTTCTGCATGTTGAGCCTGATCTCAGAGGTTCTCAGACTTCTGTTCACAAACCTCAGCTTATCCAGGTTGGCCGCAGACTCAACACAAAAGGGCATGCTAGCTACATTACTTTGCAGTCTTTTTTTTTATTAGATTTTTTTTTTTTTTTTTTTTACAGGCACTCAGTTTTTCTTGTCCAATACCAAACAAAGTATTCATACATTTACTCAAAAAAAAAAAAAGACAAAAGACAGGTGCTGATTCTGAGAAACAAAACGTGAGCTCTTAGCTGCTGCATCGAAATCAGACATGGAAACCCTGCTCTGGACAACCTTTCTTCAGTAGCTTCAGTCCCTTTAATATTTGGGAAGACATGCTCCCTTGTATCAGAGCAACGAGTCAGCATCAGTCTTGTTGTTGCTCTGCAACAGCCTCATACTGAGGAGGGGGGCATCTATAGAGACAATAGTGCTGAATCATGAAGAGGATGTCAAATACCACAGAGAAGAGACCCAGACCAAACTTTGTAGGATCACCAAACACCAGCTTCCACTCATCTGAGGAACAACACACATCAAAGTTAGTACAAAGATCATGTTCCAGTAAACAGTATTCTGTGGTAAATGTAAGTGGATTACCACCGGCAGTTTACTTTTTTCCTCATTTCATTTAAACGTACATGTACACACATTTGTTCATTTTAGCCATGCAAGTCAGTGCACAACGCACAATTTACATCATTTAACAAACAGATCAGTCAAATGATAAAATTAGATACAGAAAAGTCTCGCACCTTCAAATCCATCAAATTAGAATATTAGAATCTGTCCGGTGGAACCCGGTTTATCTAAACTATATATAGACACACACACACACACACACACACACACACACACACACACACACACACACACACACACACACACACACATATATACACATACATACATACATACATACATACATACATATATATACACAGATGTCCGATATTGACTTTTTTGCCAAAAAACGATATGCCGATATTGTACAACTCTCAATTTCCGATTCCAATATCAACCGATACCAATACCGATATATGTGGGCTTGGAAATAATTCCAAATCATAGACATATTGTTAGTCAGGCACAGCAAGCTTGTTACTGCAGTCACACTTGCAAGGCTTAAAGTGAAAAACATTCATAAACCTGAACTTTCTTCCTTTTGTGTGCGGGTTGGGGTACAATCTAGCTATTTAATAAGAAATGAAGATATCTGCCTTCACAAACTCAGAATGCAGATTATAGTAATACTAAAAAGGTCAGTAGGTGGTGGTCGGTACTCCATCTGACTACATCGTGGAAATATATTGTTTAGTAACCAATCAGTAAGACATGGAAAAGGACATTGATTCACCTTTTAACAATGTGTGCAGCATTTGCACTACTTACTCTGAAATACAACTATGCAAACAGTTACAGTGCAAAAAAATAAATTAAAAAATAGAGTTTGTAACAGCAAACTACAGTTCAGTTGAAATAACAAAAACATTAAATGCTCATTTCTGAAATGCTGGTGCTATGCCGTGTATTTATGGAACCAACATGCTGATTTGACACGGACAGTTTTGTCAAAGCATTTTTATCTTCAATTTTTTACACAGATTAACGTGTGGCTGAGATCTGGTGAACGACAAGCCATGTTCTGCAATGAATGAGCACACACGTGTTTTTAAATCACAAAACCGATCAGTCTGACGTCGGTACCTCAGCGGTGGATGTTGCTCCTGGTAAACGAGTTGTGAGTTTCAGAGGTCAGCAGCTCTGTGGGTCTCACTCATGATGTGGCAGCACTTTTTGCCGCTAGTTGCGTACATGAGTTTTTTTTTAAACACACGGTACAGAAGCAAGCACCTGACTCTGACTCGTTCAATTTTTTTGAACCAGCAACTGAAGGGCTTGGCATCTGTTTAACTCTTCCAACCTCGGGCAGTGCATTTATTTTTATTTACTCTGCCAAGGAACGCAACAGAGTTATGTGACGATCAGCGTGCATTTTACTTTTCATCTATTTGTCGGTTTACAACATTATTCAAAAAAAGCGGAAAAACGGATTTGGATGAAATTTTCAGGGAAGGTCAGAAATGACACAAGGACCGAGTGATTAGATTTTGGCAGTGATGTGGCTTATAGTCTGGATCCACGGATTTCTTAAAGATTTCTGTATCACTGCGTCACTATAACCATGACAATAAGGGACTCACCCGCAGCTGGATCTCAACTTCATTCTAAAACTCACTCCCACTCTACTTCCCATTGGCTAGTGATATTAGTTTGGTTGAGAGCAAAAGCTGCATTCCCCTCATTCCATTGGTAGACGAACTCGACTGGCAACGTAGTCCTATTTTTCTTTTTTTTTTTTTTTTGAGCCAAACACCGGTGCAGCACGCCGGAAATCCAGCACGGTTGTTTACATGCTTTAGGAAGTACAGCATAGGTAATACATCATGACTACAGTAATTACCATTGTTGTAAGACTGTAAGATCATCTGTAGAATACTGAGGGTTCCACCAGTGAAGTCCAGCAACACATTACCAATACTCCATCCTTCAGTACTCTGTCTACTGTAGTTCATGTATGCCTAGAAACACAGACAGAAAACCACCAGCTGTCAATGACAATTCATCCAATTGGCAACGAGAAACAAACACTAGATGATACTTGACAAAATTTTGTAGGACAGCATTCAACAGACTGTCATCATGTATGCTGTATTGATGAATTCTGCAGCAAACATAGAATGAGTGAAAATGCATTGCATGCTTTTCTATCAGTGAGAGGAGAAAAACAGAAATGTGTACAGAATCAAATTAGGTAGTGCTTTGTTTGTTGAAAACATTTAAATAAAGACAATCCTACCATTTTTTGTGTAACATATTTTCATCTCAAGCACACAAAATAAAGGGAACATATAACAAAGATAGTTCTGACTCCTTTCTAATGTAATTCTGTTATTATTCAACTGAATATTTTTGGTCCTTCAGTGTAGACATGTCATTAAATTAGCTTACCTGTGGCACATATTTGATCAGAGTGACTGCTAGTTTAATATAGGAGAAGTAGTAAAGGTAGTCCAACCAGGTGATTTGTTTGGCTACAGCAAGAAATAAGCTGATCAAAGCAAATGTCCAGCCAATCAGCAACAAGAACAAGGCCATCCACGAGACTCTCTGATTCCCCCTCTGTAATAGAGAAGACACAGAGAATTTAACTCCAAACAGTACAGGATATCCTGCCAGAAGAACTGCCAGGACAGAATGAAAGAACCTATCAGTTTAGGAAGTTCTGAAAATGTTTCTAAAAACACACTATGATGCACTACGATGACCCCAATGGAAAAGTTATTAGTAAAATAGAGTCGTGTCATCCTCACTACCATGAATACTAAACTGTCTTCCATTGAATGATTAATTCAAATTGTTTCTACTACTTTGTTGGTAAGGGCTGTTCAGTGACTAAAGATTTTTCTCTGTTTTTGTGCCCAAATCAACATGCTCTCTATTCCAGGACAGCAAATTGTTTAAAACGACTGATACAGCAGTGGATCAGTGGAGTCCACTGTCAGAGTTAACTGTTAAGTAAATTCACTATAATGCTTGTTTCACTGTCTACTCCGATAAAAGGATTCAAGCCAGAGTACAACATTGCTGGCAATGAAGCATTGCCATGGCAACAGTGTTGTATAAAATGACTTTTCACCATGAGTCATCATCAACATCTTAAGGCTTACCAAATAAAATCAAATAAAGCTTTATTGTCATTTTGTTGTACATACAACAGTAGCACAGGTAAGATTAGAGAGTGTTTCTCCAGGATCCAGTAACTTAAAGCAATTAAGACATCAACACATGCAATCACACCCCCACTCAAACTCCCACCCATACACACACACATCCCTAAGACATCCTTTTTACAAAATTGGCAGTATTTACAAATTGACAGTTGAGTTACTAGTGTCTATAGCAGCAGCCTGTGATGTAAAGTGCACACAGGTAAAGTGACCTTGTGGACTGATAAATAATTTAAATACTGAGACTCAAACTGAAAATACTGAAATTAGATTTAAGATGCAGATGTGTGTGCAAATTCAGATCAGCAGTTCAGTATTCTGACAGCTTGTGGAACAAAGCTGTTGATCAGCTTCCTCAGGAAATGCAGTCTCTGCTGGGACCGTTTGAAGATTGCTGAGGTGTTCTTCTTCCAGCTCAGATCCTGCGAGATCTGCACTCCAAGGAACTTGATGTTCTCCACTCTCTCCACTGTGCAGCCACTGTTGCTGAGGGGAGCATGCTCAGGTCGTGACCTCTGGAAGTCGATGATCATCTCCTTCATATTGTCCACATTGAGCAGCAGGTTGTTCTCTCTGTACCAGCCCTCTAGGTGTTTCACTTCATCCCTGTACATTGATTCCTCATTCCCACAAATGAGTCCCACCACTGTGGTGTCGTTGGCAAACTTTATGATCTGGATCGCCTCTTGTGTGGCTGCACAGTTGTGTGTTTACAGTGTAAACAACAGTGGACTGAGCACACAGCCTTGAGGCCATCCTCTGTGTGTCTGCTGCGTTGATGGAGAAAGCTGGCCAGATGGAGGAGAAGGACCAGCCCTCTCTCTGGTTGTCGGGTTTGATGCTTCAAAGAATGCATAGAAGTTGTTGAGCCTGTCTGGAAGAGAAGCGCCGTCGTCGACCACCTGCCTGCTCTTGTAGTTCGTCAGCGCTTTGACTCCCTGCCACATCCGTCTGGTGTTTCCTGTGTCCCTGGATTTTCTCTGCGTCCCTTTTGAGAGTGCAGACCTGGCTGAGCTAGAGCAGTCCTATCTCCCGCCCTGAAGGCTGAATCTCAGACTGGCAGCAGCAAGTGCACCTCTGTAGTCATCCAAGGTTTTGGTTGCCACGTGCAGTGAAGGTCTTAATTACAGTGAAATCCTCTGTACACTTTACAATGTAACTGAACAGAGGTTGGCAACAGTCCCATGGATCTTAAATTTTTGAATAATATGTGCAACTGTAGTCACAGGAACAGCAAGCAGCGGCTATAATCACATTGGTGAATTTCCTCAGCAGGTAGAGTGGCCGGCATTTCACAATGAGGAACTCCGCCAACTGAGAACAGTGTTTAGAGGCAAACGTGGCATAAACACAACAGTCCTTGTTGATATAGATGCACAGGCCCCCGTGTCGGCTCTTACTAGAGCTAGCAGCCTCTCTGTCTGCCTGGAACAATGTCATCCCCTCCAGGTGTATGGCCACGACTGGGATGTTGTCATGGAGCCATGTTTCTGTGAAAGCAAACACACAGCAGTCTTTCCACTCTCTGTGGGTTTCTCTCAGCAAACGTAGCTCGTCCAGCTTGTTGTCGAGGGAGTGGACATTGGAGAATAGGAGAGACGGTACTGCTGGTCTGGAGGGGTTAGCCTTTAGCCTAGCATGGATCCTGGCTCTCTTCCCCCTCTTTTGTTTACGTTCAAATCGCTTGTACTTCCTTCTCTGTCGGTTAGTTGCTGGCGTAGTCTTCGATAGTATTCCGTGCTGGCATAGTATGTCCAAATCACAACCGAGAGTCTCAACTTTAGCAATATTCATTGCCCTGACATTTAGTTAAGTCTGGGATAGGCAAGACACTCAAAACTTTCACTCTCTCTGTCTCCTGGATCCACTGCATCCATGCATGCCACCATCTTGTTTTTTTTTGTTTTTTTTTTCTTATGTCACCACATTTGAGGTGAATCTGGGCAATGGAATAGGAATACTATATGTATAATTGTCAAACATGTCATTTCCTTTTGCCAGCAGGTGGTGCTATGACTGTAAATGGATATTGGCATATGGATGTGATCAAGGTGGGACTCTGATCAAACATGTAAAGTCTGAGGCAGATTGGAACATGTAAAGGATAGTTGGACAGCACTTGGTTTTCATGGCGAAGCATTAAAATTGCCGCCATGGCCACGCCCTCAGACTTTTGGAAGATTTTGATAACTTTTCATCATTTCAGTCTGTTGTGTGTACTGGCAAAATTTTAGTGTTTTTCGATTTACCTACTAGGAGGATTTCGCTCTTGAAAATCAGCAAAAATGCCCAAAAATCATCAAATTTCCCACAGTTAATGAAAATTTGCAGACTTCCTGTTGGGTTTAGAATATGGGCACCACTGACTTTTTTGTTCAGCCTAACGTGCTGCATATGCCTAGCAAATTTGGTAGATGTAGGTGAGATGTCCTGCCTGTGAGACATGTTACAAATTTTGCAGGGGGTGCTATGGAGTCATTTTCACACATCCACAATTTCCATAAAATATGACATTGTTCGCTAATTCTTACGTGTTTACAAATTTTCATGAGTTTTTGAGCATGAATGTGGACGGTGAAAAGGAACAAAAAAAAATTTTAAATTAAAAATTAAAACAGAGGGGGGAAAAAAAGTCAGACAGAACCAGGGTCAGTAAAGGCAGCCATCTGTCTCAACTGGTTGGAGTGACAGTGGAGATGAGGGGGGTGGGGATAGCAGGATAGCACCACAATATTCTTTGAATTACAGACACTTACCTCATAAATAACAGCTTGGCTGATGTAAACCAAACACAGCAGGACAGCATGGAGACTGAAGAAAACATCATTAGCATTGACAGGGTTGATTCCATTTGGGTTCCTCTTCAGAAACTCTTCCTGCAGGGTAGGCACACTGCAGATTAATAGAAAATAGATACTACATGCTGGACATGCACTCAAGACCTACTGCAGCTCCACAGAAGTGAGATGTGTAACAGTCCGCTCTAGGCATAAAACATACTATATATATGCATAAACAAGAAATACCCCAAATTGGCTTTTGTTACATTGTGTTGCATTAATTAATCTATAGATGAGCTGTTTCTAAAACTTTGTCTGGCGTTAACATACTTTACTGTGAATCGACTAGGAGAAAATGTTTCTGGTCAGGAAACTTGAATGTGACTCCTAGAAACTTCAGTAGACAGCAACTTATTTTTTAGGTTCTTGAAGACGTATTACCTCTCATCCTAAAGCTGTAAGGCTCATGGAAGACTCATGTGCTCTAGCTGTCCATTGAAGTACAATTGATTGCAGTCCTGTGATTGAGCGTTACACTTCTAAAAAAATTCTCCAGGCTAAATGGCACTAACTATAACCGCCAGCCTGACTTGCATGTGTATGAACAGTGGAGGTGCTCTTTTATAGGATGAAGTTACCTTTATATAAGGTACCCAGAACAGCCCTATGTTAAAGACACTGTAAGCAATGAATCCTGTTAGGTTGAGAGCGAGGAAGTCAAAGTTGAGACCTACAACACTGAAGACAAACACATTAGTGCATTTCTGAAGACCAAATTTCAAATCTTAAATCCAGTCTACCTAAACATATCAGAGAGACAACTGGATAGAAATATGTCATGTTATTGAGGTCCACACCTTGCAGAGAAATGTCACCAGGTACACATTTAGAGGCCATTTCTAAAAAAATTAAGCAGCTGTATGAAAAATTTGAAGAACTCTTTGTTGCTGGGATCACTATCCTGCTATGGGATGAAGGGCTGTCCACTGAGATTGGAAGCATTTTGGTGAACTTGATCAGGGACCTTTCTTTATTCAAGATGTTTCTAAACACCCAGTGTTTCCTCTACATTCATTTAGGAGTGGTGGGTCGCCATTCCAAAATCCTAGCCGCCACTCCTTCAAATTTTTTTCTTTATTTTTTTTTAATTTATAGCCCGGGAGCCCAGATAGCCTACCATGCCCTGATACCTTCCTGATAGAATGTATTCTATATTGCATATCTGCACTATAATGCCATGCATTGCAATGTTTGGATGGACAAGTATTGACTTACTGCATTATCTTTGGATTCATTTTTGATCACTTTTCATTCCGTTTGTTGTTCTTGTTACTTTAAGCCATGTTCTGGCTGAGTTAAATATGTTTTAAAGGCTTTTCAGTAAAGAATGAGGGTCCATCATGGGTAAAACCAGCAGATTTCACAAACTTTCAGATTTTACCCCAGGAGTGGCAAATGTATATAGCAACGTAAAAAAGATTTGTTTGAGCATGAACATTTTTTGACCGTATCAAATTTTTTGGTAAGTTATATTTCAACTTTACATTTCAGTTTGTTTTAAATCCAAATTTGACTTAGTTAAGTGCTAACAACACGTAATCTGGTATTTACACATGTAACAATAATATACTTCGGTGTTAATGTTTTTCTTTAATATCTTTTCAGATACCAATAGAGTTGCGTCGACTATTCTGCTGATGGTAGAGCAGATAACCGCAAATTTCAGGAGACCCGTTCCTTTCCTTAAACAACCACCAAAATTGACACACATACTCCTTGGGGGTTGCTCTTTTGATAAAACCCATTAGCCACCTAAAAATTCAAGATGGCCGCCATTGAATATACAGGAATATTGCTTTTTACAATAAAATTGCAAAGACTTGTCCTGTTTGAATGATCTTGGTGTCAAATCATACATTCTTGACTATGTAGAATCCGAATTTAGAACCGTGTACCTACTTACTGGCTTCCTGGTACCACACTATCAGTCCTGGAATCCTAATATTCTGCTAAATTAAAGGTTCATGTTCATGTCTGACTCGGCAAAAATACATGGTAGTGTATATCATAGTGTTAGAGGTTTAGTATGTGTAGCATCCTCTTGTACAAGGTTTCCAAACTGGACATGACGTGATGCGGTGAGAGATGGTGAGAGATTTGCAGCGGAAGATGTAGAGTAGTGGCTCAACAGAGCGGATGTCAATGAACAACCAGAGCACACTGGTGGCACTGCTGCTGTGAAAGCATGGGGTTCAGTATCAGCAGGACTGTAGCTTGACAGGAGCCCTCGAGTAAGCAAGGATAGCATCTCCTGGGACAGCAGATTAATTTCTGACAGTTTTGAGCATTACTAGGACACAGCAGATGCACCAGATAACAGCATGCAATCTGTACAAGCTTCTTAAGGCAGCCCACATCAACTACTTGAAAGAGACAGATGAACAACTCGAAGAGGTGCCTAGCTTCAAAGCTTAGTGTGAGCATCGCAAACTGCAACGTCTCCAGTTGCGGCACAATGTGGAGAGACGCTACTTGACACTACTTGACCCACCACAAAAGCTTCCATGCTAACTACCCACCTGGTAGCGTACTACGGACAGAAAAAACCCGGGACTTAAAGGCAGTTTTGGGCAAACAACAGTCTATTTTCACGAGGCCAGCGAGAAAAATCACAAAAAGCAACTGAGGCTTCATTTAGAGCTACAGATTTTTTGATAAAGAACAAGAAAGCCTTTTCAGACGGGGAGGTCTTGAAAGAAGCAATGATGTTAGTTGCAAACACTGTGTTCAAAGACGAGAAGAATGGTCCAGATGCCATCTCCACTCTCTCTGATGTCCAACCAGGGGCAAGTATGATGGTTAGAAGAATATCGGCTATATCTGAAAACTTGACAGAGCAACTGGACCGGGATCTGGCTAAGTGCAGGTGGTTTAGCATTCAGTGTGATAAGTCCGTGGACATCACCAGTACAGTTCAGCTGATGATGTTTATCCGGATGGCATTTGATGATTTCTCCACAAAAGAAGAAATCCTGACACTTTTGCCCCTGCAGACAACAAAGAGGGGAATTGACATGTAAAATGCGGCGAAAAGTATCTTTGTGGAGAAAAATGTACCATTAGAAAAGCTTGTTTCAGTGGCGACGGACAGGGCTCCCTCCATGCAGGCTTCATTGCGCGATGCAGAGGTGATCCAGACTACCCAAAATTTCTGCATTATCACTGCATCGTTCACCAGCAGGCGATATGTGCAAAGTGACCGGATTTGATCATGTGATGACTCCTGTCGTGAAGATCATAAAAGGCATCCGCTCCAAAGCCAAGCACACAGGACATTCACAGGAGCTGTCAGCTGAATATGGTGACCTGTTACTACACACAGAAATCCGATGGCTCAACAGGGGACGAGTTTTGCAGCATTTTTGTCACTTTTCAAAGAATCAAAGAGTTCATGCAATCCTAAGGGGAAGACATTTCGCTGCTTGAGGACACTGAATGGATACATGACATTGCATTTTTAATGGACATCACTGGAAAACTGAACCATTTGAATTGTGAGCTGCAAGGCAAAGGTAAGACTGTCACTGACATGATAAGCGCTGTAAATGCATTTATAGCTAGGATGAACATTTTCTCTGTGCATTTACAGAGGAAAGAAGTGCGGCACTTTCCCTCCGTACAGTCATTATTGAATGAGAATGCTTCTGCATCTGGGGCTTTTGAGAAAGCAGTGGAAATGTACTCCCAAGGCATAAACAGACTGGGACAAGATTTTGAGAACAGGTTTTGTGACTTTGATCAACTTGAGCCATGTGTGTCATTCATTTCAAATCCTTTCATGCAAGTAGACATGACATGCATTGCTGAGCAACTAAGTGCCGTATTCAGCCTGGATGCTGGACAGGTGGCGATGGAAATCCTGACGTTGCAAAATGACCTTCACCTCAAAACCCATCAGTCTGCACCAAACTTTTGGTGCATTGTGGACACAGAAAAGTACAATGGTGTATGTACAGCTACTAAGAAAGTTGCCTGTCTTTTTGGTTCAGCTTATCTCTGTGAATCAGCCTCATATATACTTCATCAAGAACAAACACAGGACACACCTTACTGATGCACATCTACAAGACTGTCTCAGAGTTGCAGTGTCAAATTATACACCAGATTACAGTACTTTGGTGAACAGAATGCAATGTCAGGCTTCCCACTAACAGACATTTACAGACAAAGAAAGAGATAACATACGTTGTCATTCAAAACAGTGAGCCATTACACAAAAATGTGAAAATAATTTGTTGGAAACGTAATGATTTGTTGTTATGATGTGTTGAAAATGCTACAGATTTGGTGATTAGTCTGAATTTAATAAGATTCATTTCAAAAAGTGAAAGAGTTTTTTTTTTTTTTTTTTACATAACTGATAATTTGTACAAACATGGGACAGAGTTCAGAAATGTTACAAAGGCAGGGGTTTGCACAAATGAAGGTTTGAAGATATGACAGTTAATGATTTCCTAAAAATGCTTGAAGTGATAATTTGCACAAAAACCTAACTGGTGTGATTTTGAACAAAATGCTGCAAATATGCTGATTCATACAAAACTGCCAAAAATATTTACAAAAAATTTAGAGATGGGATACCTCTGACTTTCAAATGTTGGAACAGATTAACAAAAATAATGTTGCATGGTTTATATATATATATATATATATATATATATATATATATATATATATATATATATATATATATACATATACATATATACATATACATATACATATACATATACATATATATATATATATATATATATATATATATATATATATATATATATATGTATATATATATACACATATATACATATATCCTCAGCTGGCTCAGGAGTTCCAGAGTGGAAACTTTGTTATACACAAATCGAGCTGACAGGAGGAGTACAGAGACCTCAACCAGGACTTTGTGGACTGGTGCCTGTTGAACTGCCTCCAGATCACCATGGTGAAAACCAAGGAAGTGGTGGTGGATTTTAGCATCAGCAGACAGACACACTTCTCCTTCACCAGTGAACATCTAGGGAACAGACATTGAGATTGTGGACTCCTACAGGTACCTGGGTGTTCACTTAAACAATAAACTGGACTGGACTGCTAACACCAATGCACTCTTCAAGAAAGGTCGGAGTAGAATCCACCTGCTCAGGAAATTGAGGTCCTTCGGGGTGCAAGGAGCACTTCAGAGGACCTTTTATGATTCTGTGGTGACATCAGCCATCTTGTATGGAGTGGTCTGCTGGAGCAGCAGCATCACAGCTGCAGACAGGAAGAGACTAAACAAACTGGTAAAGAAAGCCAATTCTGTCCTGGGCTGCCCCCTTGATCCCGTGGAGGTGGTGGGAGACAGGAGGATGATGACAAAGCTGTTGACTATCATGGAGGATACCTCCCACCCCCAGCAGGAAACAGTAACATCACTGGGAGATCCTTCAGTGAAAGACTGCTTCACCCACGGTGTCTAAAGGAGAGATACTGCAGGTCTTTCCTTCCTGCTGCAGTCAGACGGAACAATCAAGCTCTCAGTAGTTCAGTTCACCCACTAACTAACTGCAATACATGTAAATAAGGACAATTTCACAGAATTGTTTTCTTGAAATATTTATATTCATATTTCTTCTATGAGGAGAAAGTACTTATTTATATCTGTGCACTGTGTGCTGCTCTTTTTCTATTTACTGTTTCTGCTGCTGTAACACTGAAAATTTCCCCGCTGTGGGACAGAGGTGGGTAGAGTAGCCAAAAATTGTACTCAAATACGAGCAACATTACTTCAAAATAATATCACTTAAGTAGAAGTAAAAAGTAGTCATGCAAAAAATTACTCAAGTAAGAGTAAAAAAGTATTTGGTGAAAAGACTACTCAAGTACTGAGTAACTGTTTGATTGTAATGTCCGATTTATTTTTTTGAAACGATGTGATCAGACAGACAAAAATGTAAAATAATGTGCAAATTCTGGTATTTCTAAATAATAAAATTTTAAAAAAGCAAAAATAAACAACATCTTTACAAAATGACAAATTAAGGCACAAGAAACACAAATTTCCAAATCTCAGTTTTTCACACATAAAGCTTTTGAAACAAATACCTGTAGTAAGGTAACGTTTGTATGCTTGAACAGTGCAAACTACTTCCAGTGACAAGATATGCTGTATGCTGTATTTCACCCACCCACCCCTCGCTGTATCACACGGACATATCAAGCCTGACGTCACGCTTCACTTCGCCCGTGTTAGTAAACAGAAGACAAAAGCCAAAGACATCAATGCTAATGCTATGCTAATGTTGTCGGACTCCGAAGCAAGACCAAATTTCTCAAAAATACCACGTTTTTTTCATCCCCTGTTTGCTACGTGTGTAGAGTTTGTGCCGCTATGCTGCCACAGTTCGTATGAGGTCATGTGACCGCAGGGTGGCGTCTGGTGAAACGGAGTCACGTGATTATTGTTGCTTCATCTGATTGGTGAAACACAGTTGTGGTAGATCCACTGAGGGCATCTCTCCAAAAAAATAAAGCAGATCTAATGTGGTAAATAAAAAAGTAACAAGTGAAGTGTAGCCCAGTATAATGGAGTAAGAGTAGCGTTTGTTCTTCACAAATCTACTCAAGTAAAGTAAAATGGCAGAGTAAAACTACTCTCAGAAGCACATTTTTTTCAAAAAGTTACTCAAGTAAATGTAACGGAGTAAATGTAACTCGTTACTACCCACCTCTGCTGTGGGATCAATAAAGGTTTAATCTAAGCATCTATCCATCTATCCATCCATCCATCCATCCATCCATCCATCCATCCATCCATGTGACTGAAGACCCATCAGCACTGAGAAGATGGATGATAGCTGGTCCTGAAGTCATTCACTTGGTTGTGCAGTATGAGGCAGCATGTGAGACCAAAGAGGGTACTGAACACACCAGCCACTATGAGGAGACAGAACAAGCAGAAAGAGTGGTCCTTGAGAAATTAGAAAAGCTATCAGAAGCCATGAAAGATACGGGCAATCCTTTCCAGGAGGAGAGTCAGGACCTGCTTTCATTTGATACAAAGGATATTGCTCACACACTGCCGCCAAGCTGACTGGCACATACCTTAAGAAAGGCAAGATCTGTTTCCAGGAGTTTATGAAGGGACTGGAAAGGGAAGAAGAATCCACCATCTATGAACCAGTCAAGAAGAACAGGGTTGACTTTTTGCAACAGGTACCAGCGTCTGTTGACTCTTCAAAGCAAGAAGTGCTGAAGGAAGACTGTTAACTGTTCTCCAAGCTGTTCATATCATGCCAGAAAAGAGAATGTGACTTGAAGGAGTTCTTCCATCATGAGAATCAGTCACATCCTGCTGCCCTCAGTGATGGTGGAAAGCTCCACAACTGTCAGAAAACACACCTCACTACCATTCTTGAGAGCCAAGTTACAACCCCTGAGGCAGAGCCAGACACCGACACCATCATCATTGATGGTGCAGCGTCTGTGAACAGTCTGCCCCAATGGAGTTCAAAGATGATCGAAGAGTATGCAATGCTCGATGTCCTTCCAACAATACAAGCAAGTACCGGAGAACAGACATTGTATTTGATGGCTACCGACCATCTGAAAGCTGAAACTAGATCAAAGCAAGCACATGTAGTGAGATGCATGCTGACAGGGGAGGGCAAAATTCCCTCAAACTGGTGAAATTTCCTGAGAGAAAATGAACATACCTGAGCTGTTCAACTTTCTGGCTGATAAGATTGCACATATGGTCACATCAAATGTGGTCATTGTGACCAAGGAAGAAGATGCTGTCAGCAACCGCACTATCAATCTGGCTGGGGTGGCACCGTGCAGTCATGAAGAAGCTGACATGCAGATCGACATGTATGCGAGGCATGCAACAGAAGCAGGCAGCAAAGTCATCATGGTCAAAGCCAACGACACAGATGTTGTCGTCATTGCAGTCGGTGTTCTACAGGCACTTCCGGCACTCCAGAAGTGTCTGCAGCAGTTCTGGGTTGCCTTTGGCCAAGGACCTGAGAACCTGAACCTGAGATGGGTTCCTGTACATGATTTGTGTTGCACTCTTGCAGAAAAGAGCAAATGGATGCTCTTCTTCCAGCCTTCACTGGCTACCATGTTGTTTCAGCAGTCCGTGGCAAAAGGAAGAAGTCTGCTTGGCAAACCTGGGATGTTTGTGATGAGGCTTTCGGTGTCTTCAGCAAACTCAGCCAGTACCCACCTGTAGTGGATGATGAACGACAGATCCAGCATAGCTGAAGGTGTCAATGATGCGAGGTTGGACGTGTTTGCTCAGAAGCAGAGGCCATATGAAGCCATTCCTCCAACCTCAGCAGTGCTGAACCAGCATGTGAAGCATGCTGCCTACCAGGCAGGCTGCATCTGAAGTCAGTGAGCAGTATGTCAACCAAAAACGCACACTCCTGCCACGAAAGGAGATCTGTGATGGGTCGTTTGGACAGAGCTCCCACCCATTGCAGAAAGTTGCCAGCAGCTGACCAAGTGTGGATGCAAGTCTGAGTGCTGTGGTCGATGCAAATGCTACTGCTTTGGTCTAACCTGCACGACACTGTGCAGTTGCGAGGTTTAGAAGCATTGTAGAATACTCATCCAGGCAGCAAGACAACAAATGACAAATGAGTAAAGGCCTACTGCCTACATGTACACCCAATAATACTGTAATTTCCAGACTATTGAGCGCACCTGAATATAAGCCGCAACCACTAAATTATAAAAAGAAAAAAGTTTTGTACATATATAAGCTGCACCTGACTATAAGCCACATGTGTCCATATTGTAACATCAGATATTTGCACAGAAAGATTTTTTTAACTTTTATTTAAATAAATGACTTTTTTTCCCCCCAAAACAGTGCCTTTAACATGGCAGTAACATGGCAGTAAAACGCACTGAGTCAGTTCATGCTGTCGACCCCAACGTCTCACCATGGATTCATTGATAACAAGCTAACCTGCAGCAGCTCTGTTTCCTTCTTCGACAGGCAGATCGATTGCCTTTAACTTAAAAGCTGCATCTTATGCATTTCTTCGTGTGTTTTCCATGATGAGGGTGTGTGCATGAAGCGCAAAATGACTGATCTGAAGAATTTAGCGTGAGTGCGTTTGATTGAATTCGAACAGTTTCATTGGTCCACTGTGACCTATTGGGTAATTTTTTTGGTCTGATGTGATGAGGCTAAACGCATTGGCGGCATGAAGCTCGCCCGTAAAAATCTATACATTAGCCACATCGTTATAAGCCGCAGGGTTCAAAGCGTGAGAAAAAAGTAGCGGCTTATAGTCTGGAAAGTACGGTATATTGGACTGATGGTGCCTATGATATGGGCACTTTTAATCCTAATCAGGATTTCAGGACTGGTAGTGTGGTACTAGGAAGCCAGTGAGTAGGTACATGGTTCTAAATTCGGATTCTACATAGTCAAGAATGTATGATTTGACACCAAGATCATTCAAACAGGACAAGTCTTTGCGATTTTATTGCAAAAGCAGTATTTCTGTATATTCAATGGTGGCCATCTTGAAAAATGGCCACCATCTTGAATTTTTAGGTGGCTAATGGGTTTTATCAAATGAGCAACCCCCAAGGAGTATGTGTGCCAATTTTGGTGGTTGTTTAAGGAAAGGAACGAGCCTCCTGAAATTTGCGGTTATCTGCTCTACTATCAGCAGAATAGTCGACGCAACTCTATTGGTATCTGAAAAGATATTAAAGAAAAACATTAACACGGAAGTATATTATTGTTACATGTGTAAATACCAGATTACGTGTTGTTAGCACTTAACTAATGAATAAATTCAAATTTGGATTTAAAACAGAAACTGAAATGTAAAGTTGAAATATAACTTACCAAAAAATTTGATACGGTCAAAAAATGTTCATGCTCAAACAAATATTTTTTTGACGTTGCTATATACATTACATTTGCCACTCCTGGGGTAAAATCTGAAAATTTGTGAAATCTATTCAATTCAATTCAATTTTATTTATATAGCGCCAATTACAGTCAAATTGTCTCAATCTGCTAGTTTTACCCATGATGGACCCTCATTCTTTACTGAAAAGCCTTTAAAACATATTTAACTCAGCCAGAACACGGCTTAAAGTAACAAGAACAACAAACGGAATGAAAAGTGATCAAAAATGAATCCAAAGATAATGCAGTAAGTCAATACTTGTCCATCCAAACATTGCAATGCATGGCATTATAGTGCAGATACATTCTATCAGGAATATACAATATAGCAATAAATAAGTTGTCATATATATATATATATATATATATATATATATATATATATATATATATATATATATATATATATATATATATATATATATATATATATATATATATATATATATGTATATGTATATACATATATATATATATATATATATATATATATATATATATATATATATATATATATATATGGGGCATGGTAGGCTATCTGGGCTCCTGGATTATTATTTATTTTTTATTATTTATTGTCGCAAATACACCACCACTGCATGTATCAACCTTCACAGCAGAGTCCTGCTCTGTGTTGGGTATTCGCAACTACAGATAACTATCTTGCTCAGTATCTACTCTGATATATCGGGTTAATACGACGTTAATTACTCGCGAGAGCGCGGCCTTGAACGTGGCATCACATCAAGCACCCAGGCACCAGGTCAGAGTCAGAGGAGTCGTCTTGGAAAATAGGGCAGCGACTTACCGGACAAAAGTTATTAGCTTAAGATAACTCATGATAGATTTTATAAGTAAAATAGACATTCACAAAATATTGATGGCCAGCTAACGGTACGTAACATATCGGCAGCTTAAGTTAATTGGGCCAGGTGCCAACTCAGTGTCGCTAACGCGAGTAAACGAATTGATAGCATTAAGCTAATATCTACACGCCATGATGTAAGTGCAGACTGCATTTTCAGATGAGCTTGTTCAAATACTTTTTTTTTAAATTTATATTTACATTCAACCTCCACAAAGCCATTTTCAACTGGCCATTCAATAAATAGGTTGCAAAAGTAAAATCTGCAGTCTAGTGTCATTTGTTTACGCCGCCACGGCTCTCCGGAGAGCCTGCCACCACTGCTGAAAAAAATCCTAGAGGAAACACCTCAGTATTTATTCAGCTGTTGATATCATTTGTATCATCCCAGCTATCCTCTCCTCTCATTTCTCTAAGTGTACATTGTCTTCTCTTCACATCCCATCAGAGATATGAGCAGAGGAAGTAAGAGACATGAGGAGAGAAGAGTCGAGGAAACAGGCATTCAACAAAATTCACTGATGTCATACATTCTTTTCACAGACAAGTGCTGTGAAGTAAATTCCTGATAAATATTTTATACACTCATTTATCGTGTATATACTGGGCACCAGGTAAACTGCAGACTTCAAGCACTCATTGCATGTAAAAGATATGCCATTAGGTACTAAACATGACCACTAAAAAAAAAAAAAAAAAAAAAAAAACAACAGGAAACTATATAAAAAGTACTGTCATTTCTATACACCAAAATGTATAAAAACACCCTATAAATATGAAGCACAACATGCACTTTGACCACATGTGAAGCACATGGGCAAAAAAAAAAAAAAAGGGAAAACTCATCTTTGTCTAAACATTATAGAGGGAACAGTAACTCTGCAACATAGTACCGGCCAATGTAGATTAACCTAAGCAATAAGTACTACACTTACAACAAAGCATGTTTCTGTGAGGTCTATGCATGGCCTATCTATAGGCTTAAAATTATTCAGAATTCGATTCTTGTGGACAGCTTGAAAGAGATGTTTCACTTGCCTAGTCCAACTATCTAGATTTTTCTTTACCTCACCTATTTGAGGAGTATATTTGAGTGCTTGCATACAGTTTCATACAATATAAGTGTGTTGAGATAGTATTTCATCAAAGATAATGACAATTTTACCTGATAGTATTAAACAGTTCAAAACTTCACAAAGAAAGTGTTACAAAGAATCTAGTTAAATTTAAAGAAAGCCAGAGGACAGACAGAAAACTACCTTTTCCTGCTCCAGTTTTCCCAAGCTTGTGGATAGAAAGACACCGACCAGGCCAGAAAGTAAATCCATCCAATCACTTGACTGAATATTGACAGAATGTTGCTGTGGACGACTATGAAGCGGATTCTGACAGGCAAACTAGAAGAGAGAATCGGGCTTACAAACACAAAGAAACTGTACAGTGGATCAGTACACAAAATTAGATGTTAACACACTAAGACCCAGTTCATTGCTTTTCTACAGCAATAGCTCCATTAATGCAGTACACAGAGGTATCTCCTCTCCATATGTTAGCAGTGCACCCCCTTTGCAGCTAAAAATATTTCATGAGTTTCATGAAGTTTACTATAAGAAAAAAAGTTAACTATTCTATATATAAGTTTGCGCTGTGCTCTTTTAACAGTATGATAAATAGTTTGTTCCGTCTACAATACTTGAATGAAGAGTCTATAAATAAATGTGACTGATGAAATAATAACCATAACAGGAGTACTAATGTTATCATCAAGATTCAGGATACAAGATTTGGAAAGCAGCACAACATAGACAGCACACGATGGACAGAATAACAGCAAGGACAAAAAAAAAACAACAAACAAACAAGTGATAAACATCAAGCACAAGGTGACTGTGTGACTTTTTTAAACAACAGTCTAATAGTCAAGATAGTACATAAACCGGACATGATGGTATGTCCACTCTACCTCATCGCAACTCAGTTTTCTGAACAAACAGGGATGCAGAGCAGTGCAGGAGTGAGAATAAAGAGAAGACTGCCTCTCACATTCGTCTCTTAAAGATAATCAGCCTTTTAATAATAGCTTTTCCATTACAAGATAAACCTGTTCATTTATTGCATTTAATGACTGAAGTGTTTCTTTTGTCATGTTGAACTGATGGAGCAGTTGACCCCGAGACAAACTGATAAAAGAAAGGGAAGACTACGGGATATATTAGAAGTGAGTACATCTCATGTGCAATAAGACCTAAATATCAAATGATTCAAAATTGGATCACCTTATGGTAATTGCACTAATCCTAAGGTGACAAGTAGAGAGTTTCTTCCTATGACAAATCAAAAATGAATAGTTTAATAAGACAATATTGTTTTCAATACTGGCCCCAAAGTAGAAACTCCTGAAACAAAATTGAGTACACCTGTGATTTCCAATCAACTCAACCGCATGAACATATTTAAAATCATGGACAGATGGAATGTGTCTATCTGCGTCATGGGTCCATATTGAAATTAATTGCCATTAGAATGGATTTTTTTTTTTAAGTTTTCACAAAGACAGAAAAGGACGTAGAAGTCAAAACACTGTTGCAGCAGTAATCAGTAGGTAAAAATTATCCATAGCACCACTATTCAAGCCTGTACTAGCTGTCCTCTTGACGTAGCAGACAGTGAGTTGCTTGCACAATCTAGTCTTGACTTGACACTGGGGGTATCACTGGAAATTGCCATTTCAATATCATTTCCGTAAGTGTGAAAGACAGTATCAATCTCGATGGACAGTGTCCAAGAAGAAAAATCTTGCTATTTCTTCAGCACAAGCCTGCAAGACAAAACTGTGATAAAGACGATAAAAAGAAGCCTGATGGATGTTGAGAGCACATTCTTTGGTCATGTGAGACCAAGATAAATGTTTTAGGTCAGACAGGATCCAGCATATTTAAGGTTGTTATTAAATAATAAAAGTAGACATAAAAACTACTGAAAACAAAAGATATGAATCTAATGCAAGGTGTGCTGACTTTTGGCATTTGAGTTTCGACTGTGGGACCTGTGTTTTACTATAGGTTTAGTATAGTACATCTAAAATGTTTCGTTTTTAATATGAGCAATACCTTACTGTTCCACTTAGTAACTAGAAAAGCACTCAGAGAGCGCAGTACCCCGCCAAGGCTGATCATCCCCCCATATGGCATTGTCAGAAATGCAGCATTTTTTTTATTTTTTACAAATGCAGCATTTGTTTATTAGTTAATAATGATCAGAAATCACAGCAACATAGAATGTGGCCATTTAATATAGATGTACTCACAATCAAAATTACCTTGCGCTGAGCACAGGTGTGTGTTATGCATGTGTACGTGTTATGTACGGATACTGAATCGCGTCACCTAAAAATGTAGCGGGCGGTGGGAATTGATGGGACTCGGAAACACCCCCCACAATTTAATCAATTGTTCCTTGTATGATTTACGATGGATAAGTCCTGATAAGTTCACAGCGGTCGATTTGTAGTAGGATCATAATCATGTTATCATCAGTAGACAGCTGGTGCAGTGTTCACTTGTCATAGTTACAGTGAGGCCGTGTCGCTTATCTGGCAATGATATACAAGTCTTCAACAAATCCGTGGATGCAGATTATAAGCTGCATCACTGCCAAAATCTAATCACTTGGTCCTTGTGTCATTTCTGAGCTTCCCTGAAAATTTCATATAAATCTGTTAATCTGTTTTTGAGTAATGTTACTAACAGAGAGACAGACAAACCAACGGCGATCATCACATAACCGCTAAGGAACGTGGCGGAGTAATAAGGGAATTACTGTAAGGTGATGAAATTTTGAATGAAAGGGCATTTTACTGATACTAAAAACAGATATTCTCACTTCTGTTGTGTACAAAAATATTGTCGGTGCATGCTACTTCAGTACAGATACCCACCTGTTGAGTTCTGTGTTGTTGCTAAGCAGGTATGTGGTCACCTGACCGACAACATGAGCTGTCACATTGAAACTGACTGAGGTAGCCTCTGCTGGCAGCAACACCTAGACAAAAACAATACAGAAGAGATTGTACCCTGTCTGATAAGTAATAATTACTTTCTGCTTTCTGCTCACATTTCAGTTTCATGTAGTTCAAGCCCAGAGTCAATGCCCCATTATTGTTTTGTACAACAATGGATCTCTTCATGAGAGGGGAATAAGCAAGAACATGCCTTGACAACAAAGACTGTCTTTCTCTGCAGAATAAAATCATTGTTTCTTCTTTTCCTTGAAGGTATAAACTCTGAAAAATTCTGTATTTGCAATACATGTGCATATTTATGGTGCCATCTAGTTTTTTATTATGATGGGGCCAGGTGGGTAAAGTAGGGTACTGAAAACACTGGGACTGATCACCACAGTTACGGCTTGGACTGAAGTGCAGAACCAAGTCTGCATTATAATCCTTTCAAGTGGTGCAAAGTTTGGTGATAAATAAATATAAGCTTACAGAACACACTTGCACAAAAGCCTAGCTTGAAATTATGTTCTACTGTTTCAACATGCATCTTGACTAACAAAAAAAATCCATGTATTACCTGCTCAGGCAATGTGATTATAGATGAGTAGTTCTGCTTGGAGCTGTAGGTTACATTTAATGCAATCACAGCTGACTGGTTGACAGCTGAACTAGAGAAAAATACAAAAACATAGTCAATCTACATGTTGACAACTGCTTCTACAAATTGCAGTACTATTAACAACCACCAGAATCTAGAATGTAAATTTAACTTGCTAAGTATATTCATTCTCTCTGTTTTCTCCCAACTTTGTATTCACACTATTGCTGTTGCAGTATATAAGCAGCTATAGTACAGTTTAGACTAGACTGAGTCTTACGATGTAACCAAGATCTGATTCAGAAAAAAAATGTAAACCCACTGATGAATGTAAGGTTCAGTTATGTGTAATTTAAAACGCTTACGTTTCAGAAAATCTACAAAAGCTCAACCTCTAACCCACATAACTTTTTATAACATTTATAATGTTCAGAAAATGCTTGCGCTGTTTGAAGCAATTAAAGGCTTTTAGTAGACCATGTAAAAAGCTTGGTCATTCATCGCTACAACCAATCCAACAGAAACTGGATAAAGGTTTTATTTTCTCTGTGTCTTTCTCTGTTTAATTACTATTAACAATGTTTACATCATCTCTCCATAATTTTGTTAATTTTTTAAATGAAAAAAACAAACAAACAATAAAAATTATTTATTTTCCATATAGTAAGTGCGAAGTAATCATTTATTTTTGATAATCACAGTCTGGGATGTGACAGTGATTAAAAACAACATTTAATCTGATGCACTATTATTTTTATGTAGTGTAACATAAAAAAAAAAAAAACAACAATTCACACTTGTCAAAAAACACAGCTTAAAAACTTTATACAATACCATTATTTTCTACTTTCAGTGACTCATTTTGTTTCACCAACATCAATCCTGATCAATACTACCAAATATATATATCTAATATCCATCCATCCATTATCTATACACTGCTTAATCCTCACTAGGGTCACGGGGGGGGGGGGGGGGGCTGGAGCCTATCCCAGCTGACTCAGGTAAAGGCAGGGGACACCCTAGACAGGTCGCCAGTCTGTCGCAGGGCTACATATATAGACAAACAAGCACTCACACATTCACACCTACGGGCAATTTAGAGTAATCAATTAACCTCAGCATATTTTTGGACTGTGGGAGGAAGCCGGAGTACCCGGAGAAAACCCACGCATGCACAAGGAGAACATGCAAACTCCATGCAGAAAGATCCCGGGAAAGCCGGGACGCGAACCAGGGATCTTCTCGCTGCAAGGCGAAAGTGCTAACCACTACGCGACTGTGCAGCCCTATATCTAATATATTAGATGAAAAAAAATGAAAAAAGAACTACTTTCTACACAATAAGTGCTAAAGGGAATTTTTTTTTGATTATTACAGGCTGACATGTATCATTGATTAGTACTAACATTGATTCAAATGCATTATTATTTTTATCCAGTGACAAATTAATAAAAACTATTATAAAAAACAACTAACAAACTCACATTCAGGGCCCAAAAAGACAATAACTTCCTTATCAAAAAACGTGCCATAAAAATGTTGTACATTAATATTATTTTTCACTTTTGATAACCAATTTATTTTAATCAGGATCATTTCTGGTCAAAACAACCATATATTCACTAGTTTTGGAGATTTTAACACTTTAAATGCCAATTTGTGTACATGAAGTTGTTTTATGAAAAAAACACAAAAAGTTTACTATTTTCTATATAATAAGTGCTAAATAGAAAATAAATTTTTAAAATAGTTATTGCTGTTATTTTGCTTGCATAAATGCATACTCCCTCTTTGGAGATGCCAAATGGAATCTGCTGCTGTCTTAAATTGCTCCCACAGGACTAATAATGTTTTTTGTATTGTCTGATGCTGCAGGTATTTCATGAACTCATAGGAAAAATGCCACAAACAGCTGGAAACAACAAACTAAACCTGTTAACTTTTTGTCGAAACCTAGATGACAATAAATATTGGTGAGCCTCTTTATTCTCACATTACAGTCTGTCTTCATCGCAGTAAAGTTTTCTTTTTACGAACATTTCAGTAAATGATGTGACATTGCTGAGCAAAATAAATGACAAATGAATACATGAATAAATGACATATAAACCTTTTCTTTGCGGTCTGCGAGGTTTTGGGACCATGATTAGTACTAAAATGCTGAGACCTTTCCCAGATTGCTTCACAACTCGAAGTACTGTTGCCTGTTCATTCCCATCCAATAATGCAACAGCAAGAAGCTCAGACTTGTGGTGTTTTGACAGTGATACAGAAAAGTTAGTAAGTCCAACATGGTAAGATTTCTCTTGCCAGTTTTGCAGAAAATTGAGCAGGGTGCTCATTCAGATTCAGATTTTGTTAATTAACAGCCCCTGCTTGTCCAAAAGGGACTGACGTTTTCCCATAGTCTTCCCTTTTAATACAAAGAATAATTATTCAAACAAAGCACTACATTTAGTGCAAGAACCTTTTTCGGCTATATTGTGAATAAGACTTTCAAAAAATCTTGTGTAGCCTGTATTTCCATGGTTACCTGGAAGTAATAGTGATGTTGGCTTCAGAGTTTTTCTCCAGTGTGACAGCATCAGGAGCAAACAAGCACACTCTTGGCTCTGGAGGACAGACGGGAAAAATGAAAATATTTGTTTTAATCCATTCTTCAATTAAACAGGTTAAATGTCAAAATACATGTAGGTTTGACTCCGTGTTGAGCTTGTCGCTTCACTGAAACACATTTTTCAGAGTGGACCTGGGGACATCACTTTAAATAGCCAATAGTCATAACAGTCAGTCACCAGAGATGTTGGTCATAATCCACAGGACCAACAGTTGAGCAGGTAGCCATCTCTTTGCCATGCTTAGACCAGCCATCTCTGCCAAATGATGGTAACCTAAAAGACACAAAGCACCCAAAGCGTGTTGCTCAACAGAGTAATCCAGTTCACAATTAAACTGCAAAACTATGGGATTCAACTGCCACTTCAGATGAAATGCAATGTACATGAAACTACTACCAAGTGCATAAGCTGGGCTGCAATTCTGAAGTAATTTTCATACATGGAGTACAAATGTCATTTACAGTGAATTTAATTATTTAAATTTCTATGTATTTGGGCTGCTGCAGCTCACGTGGTAGAGAGAGAGTTGTCTACCGATCGCAAGTTTAGTGGCCAAAGTGTCCTTAAGTAAGACACTGATCAAAGCGAACCGAGAACTCCGCCCTCTACATTGATGGAGAGGAGGTAGAGAGGGTGGAGAGCTTCAGGTTCCTCAGGGTCCACATCTCTATGGACTTCACATGGTCCACCCACACCTCACACCAGGTGGGGAGGCCCAACAGAGACTGTACTACCTCAGGAAGCTGTGTCAGGCTCAGCTCCCCCAAAAGCTGCTCATAAACTTCTATCGCTCTACCATTGAGAGCCTCCTGACCTACTGCTGTACAGTGTGGTTCACCTGCTGCACTGTGAGCAGCAGAGTGAGTGATTGGGAAAACACTACCTCCCCTCAGAGACGTTTACATCAGCAGACTTCAGAGGAAAGCCAGGGGAATCACCAGAGACCCCTCACACCCAGGACACTCTCTTTTCTCCTCCCCCCCCCCAGATAGACGTTACAGGACACTTAGAGTCAAAACCAACAGACTCAAAAGCAGCTTTTATCCCCAAGCGGTCAAATGTCACCTCCCTCCTCCCTGAATGACAATATCACATATCACAAGTGCAATATTTATATCAGTGCAATCCACATTTCATGTTCAGTAATCATGTGTAGAGCAGGTCTCTAACCGGGAACCTTTTCCGTATTTTGCTCTCATGTTGTATATATTTTAGGATTTGCTCTTATGTTGTATATATTTTAGGGTGTGTCATATAGTCTATTTTCAATGCTGCTATTCAGAGAGTACCAAACCGATTTTCATTGCTTTCTGTAACAGTGACAATAAAGACCTATTCTATTCTATTCTGAACCCCAAATTGCTCCTGATGGCAGGCAGGCACCTTGCATGGCAGCTCTAATACCATTGGCATGTGAATGGGAAACATTGTAAAGCACTTTGAGTACCACTAAGGTAGAAAGGTACTATATAAGTGCAGACCATTTAACATATATAATAAAATGGCAAATGGTCCACACTCATATGCCATGTGTCAAAGGTTTTTGGGCTACAGAGAAAAGACATATATATTTATCATTTCAGAATTTCTGAGTAAGCATAGGTTTTGTTTTCCCGACAAAAGAAATACTTTCTTAACAGACTTAGAGATAAGAAAATCTGCGTCAGCCTTCAAACATCTTCAGCTTTGCTTACTAACATTCTATTTTATTAAATCAAGTCTTTCTGGATCAACATGTTGAGTGTTGTCTG
The DNA here is from genome assembly GCF_022539595.1 of Amphiprion ocellaris. Taxonomy (NCBI): domain Eukaryota; kingdom Metazoa; phylum Chordata; class Actinopteri; family Pomacentridae; genus Amphiprion; species Amphiprion ocellaris. The sequence goes on along the minus strand of NC_072767.1, from coordinate 9,619,425 downwards.
AGGTATTTGATGATAGACACATCTTTCATCTTCAGTTTGAACTCAGAGCTGTATAGCTGTATATGGTACCTGGGATGGGACTGGCATGCGATATACATATGGGTCAATATATAATTTGAAAAGTCTTTCTGAGTTATTAAACATAAAGTAGTGTGTGAGTCAAGTGTGGATTTATCGCATGCCAACAGGTTTACTACAATATCTTTATATATAACTTTCAATTTCAATTTTACTCAATTGTATATATAATATTTAGAAGAATCTTTCTCTAAAAATGTCATGTGGTGTTTGCCTATAGGCAGTCATGTTGAGTTTAGGCCTGAAAACAGCAAAAATGTCAACTATGATACCTGTCAACTATGTTACAAAAAGTCCCACAATTATATTTCGACTCATATACTTGCATGCATGTATATTGTTTATTGTAAAACTCTCTAAAAACAGAAGTCATCTCTGTTTAATATTTCCACATTTTAATAATGTTTTTACCTCAATAAAAAAAAAGTTGAGTTTTGCTCACCTCCTTTCATCCACTTCCTTCTTGATTTCACTAAATTTAGGTTTTTCCATTGTCATACACCATTACTGTTTTTCCTACCATGACAAGTCAAACTACCTGCTTTGCAAAGGCCTACTCCTCTTTAGACAGCTTTTGATTAGTCTTGTTTGCTAAAGGTGCATTTGCTCACATACAAGTGCATCTCAAAAAGTTAGTGAAAGAAGTGGACTGTTGTCCATTGGTCTAAAATCCTCTTTTCAGGTTAAAGTAAATTTTGCATATCATTTGGAAATCAACTTCCTTGAGTCTGGAGGAAGAGTGGAAAGGCACAGAATCCAGGCTGTTTCAGGTCCAATGTGAAGTTTCCACAGTCAGTAATGATTTCGGGTGTCATGTCCTCTGCTGCTGCTGGTCCAAGTATCAAATGCAAAGTCAACGAGAGATGATGAGATGCGAAACACCGACCCAAAAATACAGATGTGCTAAGGCCACTATCAAAGCCACCTGGGCTGCAGGAACACCTCGGCAGGCTACAGACTGATCACCTCCATGCAAATCTGTATTAATACAGTAGTATGTGGAAATACAAGCTATGATCGCCAAAAGATTTCCTATGTTCATTTTCCGTCCAGAAAGCCAAATTCAATTTAAGTTTCCAAATCCTCAGCCTAACGTTTGAGCAAAAGACCTGAGCCCATCAAGTTTACAGAACTACATTAACACAGTAACTCGTTCACAAAACAGCGTTAGCCTGCAAATAGCTCAGTTTTAGAAAGCATTTGCTTCATCTGAACCAGTGACAAAGATAATGAAATACAACCTTACCGGAGTTGTGCTGTTTCGACAACTGACGTAATCGATCACGGGACGATTTTTTTTCGTCTTCCTCATTGAATGAGGCAGACTAGGCGCATCACTGGCGTATTGTTGCCACCTACTGGATGTTACTCATAGTCCATAGAGATGCCTCTAGATTTTCTTATACAGTCCTGTAGTAATGAGAAAGTTCAGAAGTTTCTTCATATTTGTCCATGTTAAGTAGAGAGCAAAGATTAAAAGATTAAAAACAGTTAGTCCAGCCGCTCCTAGGTCTCTGTACAGTCTCCTCCGTGGGGATGAGTGGAACTTGCACTTAAGAAGAACACGACCCACAGTGTCTAGTTCAACCAACGACATTATCTTCTTCATCGTTCGGTTTATTTGCGTTTGACAACCATCGTATTGGTGTATTATCGTCGCCGACTGGTGTAGCTGTCTTGTATTGCATTCGTTAAGAAATCCTCAAAGCCACACTTATAACACCTTTTAGTTGAGTTCTTTGGTAGAATGTCGAATATATGCAATCATAATTTTACATTTTTTCCAATTCATTTACTTTTAGGCCAACGTATGTAATGAAATTTGTCGGAACGAATCTGGGCTTCACACTGTTTCAGTAGAGCCTTTACTGATGACACACTTGTGTTCAACCTTTCAGTAGTGCTTCCGGTCAGGCTCTCGCAGCATTCGGCTGAAGTCTTTAGAGCTCCATTATCTAAGGACGACATGTTTTTAATGACGCTCTGCGCGCCGTCTGGTCTCTTATCACGGTAAGACCTGCAAAGTAACGTTTGAAAATGCTCCCTAAGCATAAGTTAGGTTCTTCAAATTAATTGAGCAGAAGGTTCGGTGACTAAATCGAGTCTAATACTAAATTATTCAAACAATACAAGTTTCCATATTACCCCACATGACGGTAAATGTGCTCCTCTAGCATGAAGGAAACTAGAGCCCCTGAAACTTGATTTGGCAGTGGTACATTAGACACTTAACCCTCGTGTCGTCCTGCGGGTCAAAATTGACCCGTTTTAAAGTTTGAAAATGTGGGGGAAAATATATCTTCATAGTGAAACTTCTGATGCCCACATTTTCGGGAAATCTTTGAACATTTTTTTGGTGGAAAAAAAGAAATGTAAAAATGTTTCTTCAGAACATTCACAAAAAAATCAACAAAAATCCAGCGAATTTCGCTGGATTTTGGTTGAGTTTTATGTGAATGTTCTTAAATAAAATATTAGAAGTTTTACTGATATATATGTAATCACTTAAGATATTTTTAGGATTTTTTGGAAGATTTTTACTCATTTTTTAAAAAATATTTACAAGAATTTTCTAGACAAATTTGGGGGATTTTTTAAAAATAAAACTTTTAAGGGAAACTTTTAAGGAATTGTTGGAATTTTCTTCCTGAAGGTTTTGCCAATTTTCAGAAATTTGGGGAATTTTATTGCTGAATTATTGGATTTTTTTCAGACAAGGAAACAGTATTTTTTGGTGCCCGTAAATGAGGACAACAGGAGGGTTAAAGTATGTTTTGTGTGTGTGTGTGTGTGTGTGTGTGTGTGTGTGTGTGTGTGTGTGTGTGTGTGTGTGTGTGTGTGTGTGTGTGTGTGTGTGTGTGTGTGTGTGTGTGTGTGTGTGTGTGTGTGTGTGTGTACGGGCACGGGCAGGTCTGTTTGCCCTGTGTTTACCTGCACAGGTTCCCAGTTAGTGTTGGCACTCAGCGCACGCTCTGCACGACTCGCCCAGGCTTCGCTGCTCCACACTCAGACTGCTCAGCTGAACTCCAACAGGACGTCGGTGGTTCGTTGTGGTCGTCTCCGGTATGAGAGGCTGTACCCCGTGACGCTGGTTCGTCCTGATGGAGCTACAATCAACATCAGATACAAAGAACCCAGACGCATAGTCGTGGTAAGTACACCAGCTCTGTTAAAAAAATGAACATTAATTTGTGAGAACACAGACATGAATTTCAAATGGCTCAGGCTCTGATTCTGCCTTGGCTTCTAAATTGCAGGATTTTTTCGTTTTTGTTTTTTTGTTCTTTTGTAGCAACTATTTGCCTATGGATTAGTCCATCAAACATTTAACCGATAAGGTAATTATTTTTGAATGAGTAATTTCCCTAAAAAAAAAGTGTTTAAGATAATTGTGTTTTGACAAACTGTATACGATTGTATTATGCAGCACAGTTTGAAATGGAAACAAAGGTGTACATACTAAAGTCTTAATACTGTTGAGTTGCAGTCATAAAATCACTCTTTCTAGTTGCAGAGATGAAGCTTGGATGTGACTGCTGATTAAAGTGCAGTCTTAATCAGTTTCAGTCTCTATTTCATACACATTTCAATGTCAGACAGCAGAAACAGAAAATTTGATAAATAAGAACATGTTTATTTGTTAAAATACAGCACATGTGAGCACAGAGAAGAGTACAGAAGCAAACAGATGTTAGTTTTCTCTTCAGGTGCTTGTTGTGCTGCTGTGCTTCCCGTCCAAACTCTGCAATATACAAACCACCTTTTTGTTCTGTAATAATTGGAAATAGTCCCAGACTGTGGAAGCCTTATGTCTTTGGCAACTTTCACACTGAACCAAGTCAAGCTTTGCTGATTTCTCCATTTTCTAAAACTGTAGTGCAGCTATACCAATGACTGGAGATAAACACAAATGACACTGTGATTAATGATGGGTACTGAGACCCAGTACAAATCAAGCTGAGGTGAAACTAGGCAAACATTTTGAAGTACTGGGGGATAAGCTCCAACTTAAACGGTTCTGCTAACAGTATTTTAGAAAGTAAGAAGACCATTGTGTTGCACATTTTATGTCATCACAATCAATCAATCAATCAATCAGTCAATCAATCAAAATGTATTTGTATAGCCCATTACAACAGCCCAAAGGATGACCAAAGTGCTTCACAGTAAACAACAAGAAAATAACTTCAAAACACTATAGTAACTTAAAACAGGATTAACAATCACACTCGCACTCACACCTACGGGCAAATTTAGAATAATCAATTAACCTCAGCATATTTTTGGACTGTGGGAAGAAACCAGAGTACCCTGAGGAAACCCACACATGCACAGGGAGAACATGCAAACTCCATGCAGAAAGATCCCAGGAAGGCTGGGACGCGAACCAGGGACCTTCTAGCTGCAAGGCGAGAAGTGCCAACCATCCCGCCACTGTGTAGCCCGTAAAATATACAATAAAACAATAAAATAAACAGCAATAAAACAGGAAAGTTTTGAGTTGTGATTTAAAAAGACCCAGGTCAGTGATGGTGCACATGTTGGGGGGGGGGGGGGGGGAGCTTATTCCAGAGCCTGGGTGCAGGTACAGAGAACGCCCGGTCACCCCAGTGTTTGTATGTAGACCTCGGTACTTCAACCAGCCACTGATTGGATGACCTCAGAGCTGTTTTTTGGTCCCGTAAAGTTAAAAGCTCTGATAAATAATGGGGAGCAAGACCGTTCAGAGCTTTACAAATAAACAATAAAAGTTTAAAAAGAATTCTTGACTCGACTGGAAGCCAGTGAAGAGCGTAAAGGACTGACCATAAGATGCGTTTCTGATGTGTATGTGTCTATGACATACTTCTGCTTTCCAAATCCAGTGTCCGGAGTTCTGTCTGTCGGAGTCTGTAGCTTCGACAGACAGAATACCAGATGGGTGAGGAGCATAGCAGCTCTATCACTCACCTGCAGCTCTGTGCTGCACAAACAGGTGTCAAACGTTTAGTACTATGATTAAACTTCACTACAGCTGATGCAGAAAATGTGTGTTGCTCCAGGTGAAGTGGTTTGCATGTCAGAGCAGAAACACAATCAGTCTGTCAAAACATTCAATAAAACTTCATCACATACAGAGTAATGCACACTTAGACCAAGTTCGTTTTTCATCCCTCACTAACCAGGCATGATATGTTTGCTAGTAGCCCGAATACAGAGTTAATTAAATTATACGAACATAGGCTAATGATTAAAATTATGCATTCGCCAGCCATTTGTGGCTGAGTTCATAAATTTGGTCTGAAATCCAGAGTATCATCTGAACTGTCATTAAGAATGTTATTTTCACTTTGAGAGCACAACTAGCAGGATTTGGTGATTTTGAGACTGCAGATAAACTCTGTCTTCTATAAACTGTTAAAATCACACAATAAACATATTGTCAAAATCCTGCATTAGTTTTATACTCGGAAGTGAAGAGTGAAACAGGTTTGTATCAGCACAATACACTGACATTTACGTAATATCTGTTCAAGTTGGAGCTTTACTTCAGATATAACAATGGAGAGTTTAATAGCACACAATGCATATTTTATTTTGAGTAAAATCTGTGACACTGTCCACAGTGCTTTGATCATTCCTTGAACACAACACTGGTGTCTGTATAATTTTAATAGGGTGTCACAGAGCAAAGATTAGCAATGTTGCCTCACGGGTAAGAAGGTCCTAAGTTTGAATGTTGATCTTTCTCTATGGAGTTTGCATGTTTTTCCTGTGCATGTGTGGGTTTTCTCCAGGTATTTAGGCTTCTTCCTACTTTCCAAAAAACATGTTTAGGTCAATCGGTAACTCTGAATTGTCTGTAGGTGTGAATGTGAGTATGATTGTTTGTCTGTATGTGTAGCCCTGTGATAGACTGGTGACCTGTCCAGAGTGTCCCCTGCCTTCACCTTCAGTCAGCTGGGATAGACTCCAGCCCCCCATGACCCTACAGAGGACAAAGCGGTGTATAGATAATGGGTGGATGACTACATTTTTATTTAAATACATTATGTATGAGAAAATAAAGCAGTCCTTATTCTGTTCTTAATCTATTTTATTTCTTTAAAAAACTGAAAAACAAATGAAAACAATTGTCCCAAAAAGTATGAATAGTGTGAAAGTACTGGGAAGCAGTATTGGTAAAAGTAGTGGTACTGTTCAAATTTTAATGATGCCCATCCTAAATCATGCAACAATGGTGCAACAATTACGCAGTGACACTGAAGAAAACCGTTCATCCTCCATCACCTATACACCGCTTAATCCTCATTAGGGTTGTAGGAGGGCTGGAGGATATATTTAAAGTTTTTTAAAAGCATGCTTCAGTTAAAAGAAAAAGATATCGACACATGGCTTTGTTGTTTATGCAGAATAATCACAACAGCCATGTCGTATCGCGGGTCACTATATATTCAGAGAAATTTTTAGGTTGTTTTGTATACACAGCATGTTTAGGACCTATCCAAACATATTCAGTGATATTTATGTCAGGGGAATGTGTGGACCATTTCAAGCACATCACCTGAATGTGTTTGTTGAATGTGTGGTAGAAGCCACAGCTGAGAAAATACTGATGATGATATTAGCTTCTTTGTCAGACCTGACAAACCTTGTCTGCTAGAGGACATAAAACACCCCATGCTGAACACACTTGCATATATTTATGTTTTAAAATGTAAGCTGTTCTACACCAATCTTTTTTGCAACCATGACCCAACTCGCTTAATGATGACAAAACACAGAGATGCGGCATCCCCATCATCAGATATCCTTGATCAGATAATAAAGTACACATCTTTTAAATATAAGTCAATGAGTACATTAATTTTGGTTTTCATATTTGCAAGTTAATTTATGTTTCTTCATGTGTTTTGAAAGATGCCAGTCAATCTGTCCACTCTGTCTGAAGAGGAACGTCGAGCTCGACAGAAAAAGAGAGAAGTGAAGATGACCAAAAAACAGACAGCGGTCCACTATGAAGATGACTTCAAAGCAGACAAATACAGCCACTTATGGAAGAAGAAATAACTTCTTTATACATGAATGTTTATTAGGTTAATATGTTGTAGCCCTGTGTTCAAGAAATAACTCCACTGCCACACATTTTGTTGCTATGTCCTGATTAAAGTAAATTGAAACATTTTGTTGCAAGTTCTCCAGATTCTGCTGTTTGCTATTTATTCAGCTGCACCTGCTCTACTTACAAAAAGATGGTGGCAGTTGCTGCAGCTTGTAGATCACAGTAGATGAACCTTCCATTCAGAAGCATTCTTTTTTTGTTTAGGTTGGAATCTTTAATTCTGGGATTATTCTTTGATACTGTTGATACCTAAGCGTAGTCATCATATTTAATAAATGGCATGTGCCATGTTTACCATCCCTCTTGCTCTCCCAACCAACCCCCTGTCTTCTATACCAGCTAAATCATTTACAGGGCACACTGGAATAGGGTTGCATCTGCTGACTCTAGCCACTTTATTTTGAGTACACTAATGAAATTTGAAAAACATTGAATATAAATGTGTTAAAGGTACAATAAACAAATTTAGAACACGAAAAGTATGTTGGTTACAGAAGTGGAGAATCATCCATTCAAGGTGAAAAAATGCATTTACACCAGAGACCGTATATAAAGATATCTTAATATGTATAGAAATATATCTTTATATACAGTCTGTGATTTACGATCGATCCTCTACAAAGTAAATGCACAAGTATGTGCACAAACCATAGTAACTTTTTTTACTTTACAAGTATAGAAATCTGCTGACTGAAAGAAGAGAATTAAATTAATATGACATAAGAGAGCCTCTTTCTTAAAGAGGCCAGCCGGTAAGGGATGAAGTTCAGGTTTATGTTGTTTTTTCCCCAGTTTTATTGTCTAGTGCTTCATACTCCATTGCAGCAGGGGGCGAGAGCGCATTGTACGCTCGGCTGGTGGACGGCGAACCAAGGAGGAAATTTCACGCGAGAATTCCATTCGTGTCCTTGCTCAGTGCAAAATGGGTTACTGGGATGTACCAGAGGGCACAGACTGCGTGGAAAAAACATGGATCACGACCAAACTGGGAACTGCTTTGGGTAAATATCAGCACTGGTGAAGCGTTTTTGAATCACGCTCTCAACAAATGCAGGGTGTTGTGCTGGGCAGTGAAGGCAAAGCAGCGGTGTGCCATTTAGCCTGTGCTAACGCGTTTGAGCTAGCAGGGCTGCCCAGGACGATTTAATTCAGGTTAAACAACGACGTGGGGTTGTCTTTGTTTTGCCTTGCTTTGACTGGAGGTGTTCCTGCAGTCAGAGTAGTTAAGAACAAATAGAGCAAGCAACACAAAGACAGATTCACAAATCTGTTAACGGATTTCAAGAGGAGTGTTTCAGTTGTTACTATTAATAAATCGTAATATCCTGAGATTATACCCGTTTGTGAGGTGGTACAGTTGCATCTGTTGGAGCAATGCTCCACCAACAGCGTTTACAATGGGTAATGTTCGCTTGTTTAGGCTAACGTACCAGTAGCTTATACAGCTGTGTGATGCTGGCTACCTCCATGACTGGTCAACATTGTAGATATATTTTTTCAGTTCTTTTGTAATTCCAAATTATTTGCTTTTAAAAAGAAACAAAAAACAAATCCTTAATCTGAGAGGTGTTCAGCACCAATTTAAGGCTTGTTTGCCAGAATTTGCTGCATTTTCTCCATTTACCAGATATTTTCAAAGACTCTTAAGGCATACACTTCAAGAGATATGCACATCTAAAAGTGGCATCTCGTTCAATTGTCAGATTTATTGAAAATTTCCATTGGGTGAAAAATTCTGAAAATGTTGGAATTTCAGCTAAAAAAAAAGTGGGCAGATGTCACTTTCAGATGCCAAAGATCATTCCTATAAAGTCTTAATAGATTCTGAGATGGTCAAGCAACCACCTTCACTGAGTTATATACATAACCCTGCAAGATATAATAATGAATGTTGTCTTTACAGCTAATTTGTTTTTGATCACAAACTCAACCCTTCTCAGTATGGAGAATACCAGGATAGCAAACATTTCTTGAGAGATACCATTTTCCACAGACTATTTTTCTTCAGCTGTTCTTTGCAGGAATGGTTATGTTGCTCTGCCTTTCTCTTAAAAATACCCCTCAGGTGTTCTGTTGGATTCGAGTCAGGCAACATAATGTCAGTTTTCACTTTTTCCTCCATATATTATCATGTTGAAATATTCCTCCTCTTCAAGCCTCTGCATATTGAGCGTTGTCTTGTCAGCCAGTATTTTGGTATGTCCACATACCAAAATACATTCATGGTGCCATCTGTGAATGTTATCTTCCCAAAACATTTTACACTCATCTAGCATCACATCATTGCATTCTGAACTCTGTGCATCACTGTCAGTACTGTGTATTCAATATAGTTGTCTTGGCCAGGTTTTGCTGTCCACAGGCCATTTTGTGCAATTAGGCTACTTCAGTCTTAGGCTAATTAGGCCACAGTTGTGCTCAGTTTTGTTCTGGTAATCACAGGTTTTCTAACTTGTGTGTCAGTGATCACAGGTGTATCGACTCATTAAGTTTTAGCCTTTCAAAAGTGTTCCAGATTGTTTAATGTTGTTTGAACTTAAAAGAACACATTATATATATCAAGTTTGTTAAGGCTCTCTCTCTCTCTCTCTCTCTCTCTCTCTCTCTCTCTCTCTCTCTCTCTCTCTCTCTCTCTCTCTGTCTCTCTGTCTCTCTCTCTGTCTCTCTCTCTCTGTGTGTGTGTGTGTGTTTTAGGCCTGGTTGGTTCAGCCTATCATATTGTGGCATTCCAGCCTGACTCTGCATTGGCAGCACTACAGAGGGCCACCAGCGCAACAGTTACCATGGGTAAATATAATTTATAATTCAAAAATACATAAATATACAGATTCTGGTCTACATTGTCACATTTAGATCACACTTTAAGCCCCAAATCCCACACTTTAAATTTTTCTGCTTCTCCAGTACCAATAGAGAAACATGTGCCCTGAATTAACTGACATGTGATTTTACTTATGGACCAGCACTGAACATCAGTTACATTGATTATTCATGACATTTTAACACTTTAAAGTCTGTTAAGTTAATGAGGTCTTTTTTCACACAAAGACACATAAAATGTTTTATTTTTCCTTCAGCTGTAGATTTATTTACAGAATTTTACAGATTGCAGCCGTTTAATTACCATACCATTCTGAGGTATTAAAGCCCTTTAATTTTTGCACAAGTTATTGTGTTGCAGATTCAATCTCATGTTGATGAAAGTAGCATTTTACGATGAATCTACATTGCATAACCCCATAATGAAAGTGAAAACATTTCAAAACATAACTAATCAAAAACCAAATGACTAATTTATGTTTATTTTATTTTTTAAATGGGACACTTCGTATTAATGAACATTTACATGTAAATACTAGAGATTATAGCCATACGGCTAATTTATATCTTGAGTCCCATTAGCAGATCATAAATAAAGAAATTACAAATAACATAATACCATAACTGAACACAGACATACAAACAAGAAAAACAAGCAATAACACACAGTGCACATAACAGACAAAAGCTGGGGGATTAAGGCAAGCTACCAAGCAATGATTAATTAACATTTACACATAATTATATTGCAAATATCCTTTTGTTGCTATTGCACATATCCCTCTATCATTATTGCACATTGTTATACTACTTTTACCCCTCTGTCACTATAACACAAGACTGCACTACATATATCCCTCTAACACTATTGCACATAATTGTATAACACATTTCCCACTGTCACTATTGCACATGATAACACTGCACATTTCTCTTAATCAGTATTGCAAATATCTCTGTCTACATTACACATAATTACACTATACATGTCCCTTTAGCACTATTACACATGATATTATCGCAATAGCTCATGATCCTTTAACACTATTACACATGATTGTATTGCACAAAGCCCACGTCTACACACTTAACACAAATTCCACAGAGTCCTCCAAAACAAGCCCCATCAATGGGCAAACAGATTTACACAGTGTTGTGATCATTTGATGAAGAACCAAAGAGTCTGCAGTATTCAGAAGTTTTGGCACTTCGTTACACTTCTCAGACACTTGCAGCTGCCAAATGAAGTGTGCAAAAAAGTGGTCTGGATACTTTCTGAATCAACTGTAAATGCAGTCAAAGTTCTTATTTACCCTGTATGCCATTGTAAATTACTGCTTAGTTTTAAATGTTTTACGAAGGGAGCTGGTATTGTTTTCTTCTGCTTTGGATTCCAGCACATTGAGGTTAAACTCAATCGTTCAGGGTTAGTTTGAGTCTGAGAGAGTCTGAAGAGTATAAGCACTCAAAACACAAGAAAATCTGATTTAATATTTAGCTGCTGTTGCACTGCATTATGCTAACATTAAATTGTAAATAGACAACTTCATTATTTTCATTTTAAATCTAAAACATTGAGTGCATGGCCTGAACACTGATGAATGCGTCCAGATTTCAGTCACGTGACTGATCTTAACAAGCTTAAGTGCTTAACTTTGAATTCCACTAATTGCTCAGGATGACTGAAATGAAATTGAAACTTGAAATTCTAAAATGAGTGTCTCTCTTTGTTGTGCCAGCCACCATGGGAGCGATCTTTGGAATGACAACTTGTCTCACTGCTCAGGCTCGTGAAGCGCCAGATGATCCCCTGAATTATTTTGTTGGGGGCTGTGCCTCAGGGATCTTTCTGGGGGCCAGAAGTGAGTATCAGTCTGGGAGAGAACACAAGACCTGAAAATATTCTTCTACTGCAACAAAAGAAAGAAAAATGTTACATTACTTAGGGATGCAAACTGCTTGGTTTTTGGCAAATGTCGCTTTTTTCACACCAGTTTTGGTGACTTGTGTGACCCAAATACAAAACCCTTTTCTTTTTAAGGGGTGGTCAAGAGTCAATGCTAGGCATATCATGAAAGTTCTGTCTGCTGCACTGTCCAAGAGTCTGCAAAAAAAAAAAAAAAAAAAAAAACTCACTTGTCAGCACCTGTTGTATTAGTCACACCATTGCAACACTTGAGGGCAAGACAGTCGCTTTTCATTTGATGTTCATGTTCTTAAAGCTAATGCAACTCCGTGCCACAGCAGCTTCTCCATTTGTAAAATAAACAAACAGATCTCATCCATTAAGAGGGCTGTATGTCAAAAATATGCTCAGTCGTTCTGACTTGCGTTAAACTCTGCCAGGAATATTAAGTCAGAACAACATATTTGAACGAGCTAATCTCTGCAGCACTCTGCTTGTTTAAAGTCTAAACATTTCACAATACAAGAGGTGTGGGCTTTAAGCGTTACAGTGCAGTTTTATAAAGGCAAAATGTGTGTGTCTGTGTGTCGGCCTAAGGTTGGTTTTAGCGAAATTACTTTATTGGACATTGATAGCATTATTGAACTGCTGGTACATATACAGCGATCAGGCATAACATTATGACCACTGACAGGTGAAGTGAATGACACTGATTGTCTTTTCATCATGATACGTGTTAGTGGGTTGGCTATATTAGGCAGGAAATGAGCATTTTGTCCTCAAACTTGATGTGTTAGAAGCAGGAAAAATGGGCAAGCGTAAGGATTTCAGTCAGTTTGACAAGGACCAAATTGTGGTGGTTACATGACTGCGTCAAAGCATCTCCACAACTGCAGCTCTTGTGGGATGTTCCCAGTCTGCAGTGGTCAGTATCTATCAAAAGTGGTCCAAGGAAGGAACAGTGGAGAACCAGCAACAGGCTCATTGATGCATGTGGGGAGGGAAGGCTGGCCCGTGTGGTCCAACAGATGAGCTACTCTTACCCAGATTGCTGAAGAATTTAATGCTGGTTCTGATAGAAAGGTGTCAGAATACACAGTGCATCACAGTTTATTGTGTATGGGGCTGTATAGTCGCAGACCAGTCAGGGTTTCCCATGCTAACCCCTGTGCACCGCCGAAAGTGTCAACAATGGGCATGTGATCATCAGAACTGGATCACGGAGCGATGGAAGAAGGTGGCCTGGTCTGATGAATCACGCTTTCTTTTACATCACTTGGATGGCTGGATGCATTGCTTACCTGGGGAACACATGACACCAGGATGCACTATGGGAAGAAGGCAAGACGGTAGAGGCAGTGTTGTGATGCTTTGAGCAATGTTCTACTGGGAAACCTTTGGTCCTGGCATCCATGTGGATATTACTATGACACGTACCACCTACCTAAGCATTGTTGCAGACCATGTACACCCTTTCATGTAAACGGTATTCCCTGATGGCTGTGGCCTCTTTCAGCATAATAATGTGCCGTTCCGCAAAGCAAAAATGGTTCAGGAATGGTTTGAGGAGCACAACTCCAAGTTTAAGGTGTTGACTTGGCCTCCAAATTCCCCAGATCTCAATCCAATCCAGCATTTGTGAGATATGCTGGACAAACAAGTCCGATCCATGGAGGCCCCACCTGGCAACAGGACTTAAAGGATCTGTTACTAATATCTTGTTGCCAGATACCACAGCACACCTTCAGGGGTCTAGTTCATGCCTCAATGGGTCAGGGCTATTTTGGCAGCAAAAGGGGGGACCAACACAATATTAGGCAGGTGGTCGTAATGTTATGCCTGGTTGGTGTAAATATTGACTGCATAAAATTCAGATGTTACCATTTCTAATAAGAAAAATTAAACAATATTTACTACTAAACATTGGTTTCTCTATTAATGATCTGAGTATGTAGTACTGAGTATTTGAGTAATATAATTTCTTTTTTTATCTAAGTGTATACTGGCACAGACCTTTGTTACATGGTAATATTGTGCTGCCACATTTTTTTAATTCCAATTTTGAGTAGTTCTCTTTTTTTTTTTTATATCATGCCTGTGTTGGAATCCCTGATTATGTCGTCATATCATAATTTTTGTATTTTCAGTTTTTGTAGTCAACATCATATAAATGCATAACTATAAAATGAAACGACTGAATGGAATATTACAGCCAGTGAAACAAATTGAAATTGCTATTACAAAAAATATTTAATGATAAAGCACTATAACATCCTTTTTTTATATATATACACCGACAAGAAAAAGTATTTGAACCCTTTGGAATTTCACAATTTTTTGCATTAATTTGTCATAAAATGTTATTAGATCTTCATCTAATTCAAGGAGACCAATAAATATAATGTGTCTAAAATAAAAAAATCTGATATTTCATGTCTTTATTGAACATACTTATTCAACATTCAAAATGGTCGCGGAAGAAGTAAGTGAACCCTTGGAATTAATAACTCAAAAAGTTTGAGACGTTTTTATCATCAAAGTAGCTCTAGTCCACACCTCCAAACTCATTTTCTTAACAAGATTCCAGGTATGCCAACACCTGACTCCAGTTAGCTTTTGAGGTCATTAACTCAAGGGTTCACATACTTTTTCCACTAGTACTATGAGGTTTTTGTGGTTGTTCACAATAAAGACATGGAAGATCAGAATTTTTTTGTGTGTAGTTATTTTAGGCACATCTTACTTTGGATGAAGATCAGATCATATTTTATGACAAATTAATGCAGAAAACCATGAAATTCCAAAAGGTTCACATACTTTTTCTTGCCACCGTATACCCGATATGAATATTTTCTTTTTCCAGTAAATATATTTTCCATCAACCTTTAGCATCTTTACAAGGTCCCATGAACATATTTTTTCCCCCAAAAGATCTGTTTTGAGCTACAAGTGTAAGTTGGCATGAAATGCCCTATATTCAGAAACGTGTTTACCCTGTGTTTTTAAATATTACTTTTCAGACTGTAGTCCTGTTCCATAGCCACTGTTACCATGAAACTGATGTTTAGGCTCTAGTCCTGTAAGGACTAATGCAGACTACAAGAAAGTTCTGTGCTGCTCAAATCACTAGACATTTTCTGTTCCATTCTGGTCTCATGCATGTAACTGATCTCAGATGAGGCACACCGAATACTGTATTTCTGTAATTTTATGTAGTAGTTAGCAAAACACAACCTGCATTGTTGTTTGGATCCTGTTGTAAATGTCACAGATCTTAGAAACTGGTCGATGACAAACATAGTTGTGTGCCTTTGATTTTGTGGTGTAATTTTCTGCATTCCTGTTAGCAACCAAATGCTCTCTGTGGTTCATGGAATAATTATTTCTTTGCATCCATTTCCAGCCCACAGTGCTATTACTGGTACATCAGCATGCCTGGGTCTAGGTACACTGGCCTTCTTCACAAAAGTCGGAAAGATGGAAGGATGGAAGCTCGCTGGACCCCCAAAACTATAGGAGGAAGATGACTGTCTGAATATGTTTATGTTGTATAAAGAACCAATTTATTAAATTCAATAAAGTTCTTGTGAAAATGACAAAACAAACTTGAGTCAGTATATTTAAATCCATCTTAGTCCCTGAAAACAACTGTGGCAGTTGAAGAATTTACCCGTAACTCAAATTAATTTAGATTTCCGGTTTTTCGTGATTTATGGCATTATACGTTTGCTGTACTGCACAAAAGACAGTTTGGACTTCTATCCATGGTCGTGCTGTTTCTGTAGAGCTACAGAACCTTATATTGCAGTGAAATGATGAATAAGAATCTGACGGGAAGAAAAAATGCCCAGAAATTGCTTGGAAAAAATTGTTGGAAAGACTTTAAGACAAAATGACTGAAGTGCAACAGCATTGCTGCCAGATTCTAGAAAATTACCCTCTGCCAGTGTGTGTGTGAGCACTGAAAAAAAAATACTGCATACCCTCGTTTATTCACAGCAACACTATTGAATGACAAATCAAGTACAGTAAAGGCACCTGATGGTCTGTTACATGAAAATATCCATCTAGATGTGCTCATCAGTAGCAACAGACTGGTTTCTATAATGATTCAAATCTAGGGCTGGGACTTTAACGCATTCATTGTGATTAATTACAGAAAAAAATAATGCGCTAAGAAAAATAACAGATTCATTCACACCTTTCTCAGTTCCCTAATTTCTGCCACACCGGTAAGACAAATGCATACACTTTAGCCCAGTAGGTGGCAGTCATGCACCTAAAGTCTGTTTGCCAGCTGCAAAGACGATGCACAGGATGCGCTGAGTGATGTCAGTGCACAAGAAAGTTTGGTGAAAACTGATGGAAGATGAGACCGTATTGCTTGGCTTATTGGACAGAAAGTTTTCTTTTAATAATCTTCCCAATGGCAATTTGTGTGCATTCCACTAGTGGGCCCCTATGTGGTCACATGACAGCCCTTCAGACCTTCAGTCTGGTAGAAGCGTCGGTCCAACTTGGCGGCTCGGTCGCAAACTTTCTCTTTTATTACAAAAACAGTTCAGTGAATAGTATTTCTGAAATCATTTGAGGTGAGAAATAAGCTGCTGAGTCTAGTTATTTTAGTTCGACGGCTGGTTTAGATGTTTGACGAAAATTTTGCGATGCATTGGACTTCCGCTCGCCACACCAAATGTGCAAAAGTATAAATTAAACTTTTATGCAAATGAGCTCCGGGGTGCCACGCCGCAACAAAACCAACGTGCGAGAACCATCCACAGGATCCTGCAGACATGTACGTCCTATCACACACAGGATCTGTCAATTGCTCGCATCCCATTCATTTTCTATATGAATTGCACCCCGTTGCATGCTGGTTCCGTTAAGGTGTGTTTTGAGCTGTGTTTTGACGTGTCTTCGTGGAGCTGCCCGCAGCTCATTTGGATACAGTAGACTTCACTTCTGGTTTATGCAAATTTGGTGCAGCAAACAGAGGTCCAACCCATTGCGAAACTTTCATTAAACGTCTAAACTAGCTGTTGTTGAAGTAAAACGAGGACAGATTCTGCAACTGCATAGCTTATTTCTCGCCGCAAATGCTTTCAGAAATACTTTTCACTGAACTTTTTCGTAATAAAAGAGAAAGTTTGCGACTGAGCCACCATGTTGATCCAATGCATCTACCAGACCGAAGCCCAAGCGCTGTCATATGACCAGGTAGTGGCCCGCAAGTGATGGATGGATCCATTTTGCCCGCACGGAAACGCTCCACATCTGAATATCGCCCACTTGGTGGGTGGGTCATTTTTGTTGTTTAAGTTCACATATATGTCTATTCATCGATTCAGTTGTAAACCCAAATTTATTTGAGTGGAAAAACTTTGTTGTGTTAAATATTACTATTTGACAAAAATGCAATTAATTGCAATTAATTGATAACAAAGCCTCTTCCCGCACGGAAACGCAAGCTTAACCGGCTAACCACAGCCAGCCTCGCTGTGCATTTTCTGCCTCGTCTGCTTGGTCTGCCTCCTCACGGTGTCAGCTGACGCAGATGAAGCAGTTTGGGAATTGGGTGTTTCTTTTATTGTGTTTTTTTCTTACCTGCTTTTAGCTACAGTTCGTTTTGGATTTTATCTGTGTACACTGTGGGGTACAGCGCTTTATCTTGTGGAATATTGTTTGGATTTTGGTTTCTTTTGTTTGGCCCTGTGGCCTATATTGGTTCCTTGTTCAGTTAATGCTGATTTCTTATTAGTTGTTATTTTGTTAGCTGTGTTTTAAGGGTTGGTTTTGTTTTTGATAATATAATTTTGAGCTTTAATTTCCTTGGTTTTTGGTATTTTGTGGTATTTTGTATTCTGGGTTTAAATGTTCCTTTTGTGATTTTTTTTAGTTTATAGGAATTTGTTTTTGTTTATAATTACTTGTTTATTTTGTTTATTCTTCATATTGTGTTCCCACTAATCCCCTTTTTGTTCTGTTTCAGAGGCTGAGCACCTGTGGCAGGGAACGAGGTGTTATCGGTGGTGGTACCCCCCCACTGTGTGATGTGTGAACCCTGGGTATTTTTCGTTTAATCCATCACGTGTGTGTGTGATTTTATTCACTTGGTGACCTCTCCCTGGGCCTTGTTCCTCCCCTCCGGTGACACATCCTGCCGCATGGAAAGCAACAGCCTCTGCCCATTCTATGGGATTTCTAGCTGTTGGTCCTTTCCAGGACACTGTAGTTAACACTTGTTCTGCAGAGGGCACAATTTTTCACTAAGTATTCTTTTCCTTTTACTGCTGTTGAAGTAAGCAGTGCTCCTGGTAGCCCACACTTTGTACAAAACGCATGAGTTAAACTGCAGTTAAACCATTAATTTCTTGTTTCAGTGAAGTGATGAGCACTGTTCAGTCTGAATTTAAAGACTATGTTTAGGATTAAAGCCTGAATAGCCTTTAATCGTGTGTGCTAATCTCCATGCTGGTATTTTCCAAGGGTTAGCAGCTGCATGTGTATCATATTCAGAGGTGGGTAGTGACGAGTTACATTTACTTGAATAACTTTTTGAAAAAAAATATACTTCTGAGAGAACTTTTACTCTGCCATACTTTTTGCTTGAGTAGATTTGTGTTACGGGTTCTCTGAGGCTCAGGTGCAGGAAATGAGGAGAGAGAACCAATGAGTCTTAGAAACAAGGATTTATTCACAATTTCTCAGGAACACAAAAGACTACAAACATGTCCGGGAACTAGAACCAGAAATGACGCCAACAGAGCGCAACAAGAAAAACTAACAGAAGGTGAGTTCCCCTAGAGGACTGGCGGAATTCCAGCACTACCAAAATAATAAACTGACCCACGTTAGGTACCACATAAGTAGGAAAGCGAATGTACAATATCCTAGAGCGAAGATCAAGTAAGCAAAATACTAATGAAACGAAGCCAGGCTAAAACTGGCAAATCAGAGTCTAGGCTGAGAACTAACAGCGACTATAATACTAATTCTCACTCAACAGTAATACACAAAACTGAAGGAGCCAACTATAGTTGTACCAAAACTCAGGCAAAAGAACTATGATCTACAAAGACTCACTAGTCTGGCGAGCTCGTGCCGAGGAACAGCATGAATGGATGGGAAAGGGAGTAGGGAGCTTGTGTGGTGTTGGTTAGGGGAGTTGGACACGGAGAGGCTCTGGGTGCAGACAGGTGTACTGGAGGCTGTGGCGTCTGTAGACTGAGGAGACTGACCAGGTGAGTCTCGTGACTTGTGTTAGGAATAGTTGCAGACAAGGTTGCTTGATCCTTAAACAGCGGGTCCAGGTGGCACGAACAGGCGGAATCCAAACTAGGAGGAACAAAGACAAACGTTACTTAAAAAGTCTCTCAGATTCTGGTGGCAGAACAAAATGCAATGACTGACTGAGGGTCTTTCACGGTCCCACATGGAATGATGAGTAGAGTCAGACTTTATTGTAGAGAGGAGGGCTTCTGATTGATCCAGCTCCACCTGCTCCCGCTCCGCTGCTGCTGATTGCAAATGTTTCCACCTGTCACCGCAGCTGACATGCCAGCCCACCTGTAAAACACAGAAAGGGAGGGGGAGATGGAAATCCCTATCGAGTGCCTGCTTGGAGCAGGGCTGACAATTTCTGAAGAAGAAACATTACTCTTACTCTGTTACACTGGGCTACACTCGACTCTACTTTTTTAATTTACTACATTAGATATGCTTTATTTTGCCAGAGATGCCCCCAGTGGATCTACCACATGACTGTGTTTCACCAATCAGGCGATGCAACAATAATCACATGACTCCATTTCACCAGAAGTCACCCTGCAGTCACATGACCACATACGAACTGTCTGGGGATCTGATGACCAAATATTCGGATATTCGGGTCTAGCCCTAGTTGTATTGTTATTTTCTATCTACTGAGCCAGTGCCATATGAAGGGAAGTGAAATACAGTATATCTTGTCGCTGGAAGTAGTTTGCACTGTTCAAACATAAAAACATTACAGGTATTTGTTTCAAAGGTTTTATGTTGTTATAAAATTATAATTATGTTATGATTAAATGCTCTTTATGATTTCAAACTACTGTATCACTGTGTGACTGTGAACTCATATAACCCAATGTACCCAGTAAGTTTCCATGATCTAACTTTGACCATGAAAATATAACAAGTTGATCCTGCACAGCCGGTTGAAACTGTAGTGTATTGCTTTACTGTTGTTTTATTGTGAAAGGTAACCGGATGTGGAAAGGTATATGACTTCTGGTATCGCGAGGTTGATGGTGATGGACAATAATAAATGATTGACTCGCTGCTGTTCGTACACTTCGTCGTCCTGTCAGGTTATTTAACATACCACCAAACATTACATGGTGTCAGAAGAAATGACAAGTATGGCACACTTCAAACCTCCACCGAGTTTAAGCATACAAGGGAATCTCGCGGAGAATTGGAAAACGTGGTTACAGCGCTACGAACTGTTTGCTATTGCTAGCGGCGTAGCCGAGAAGTCAGAAGAAGTGCAGTGTGCGACATTTCTGCATGTTGCGGGAGAAGAAGCCATTAAAGTGAGTAACACATTTGGCTTAACCAATGATGAGAGGAACAAAATAGCTCCACTGAAGCAAAAATTCAAAGACTACTGTGAGCCCAGGAAAAATCTGCCGTATATAAGACACATGCTCTTCACCCGAGCACAAGGCCCATCAGAAATGATAGACGCCTATGTGACAGACCTGAAAAATAAAGCAAAAGACTGTGAATTTGGAGACCTGTATACCCTCTTTTCGACCGGGGTGGAGCCCGTTCGGAGTTGGAGCCGGCGCCTGACTTGGCGCCGGTTTTTTGTGTTTCGACCACCGGAGCTGCGGCTCCGGGCTCCAAAAACTGGGGCCGTTTCGGGCACCAACTCGTTGCTGGGCCAGAGGTGGCCAGAGTTGAGAGCCGAGCACATCACGGGCAGAGGGCGGGGTGACATCTAAAAACATCTAAAAAGATAAACATAGATATGATCATCAACTTATTGCGCGTGTTTAACCGCTAATTAATCAATGCAAGCGTAGTTGAAGCTAAGTAGTTAAGCTAACGCTAGCACGTTTACTGTTAAGTATCCAAACGTCTTTGATAATTACCTTTCTTCTCAAACGTGATCGCCGGGCATTGGAACGGCGACGCCGATGAGTAACCCCTAACAGAAGGTTTTGCTGTTCAGCGATGGCGAGACACACTAGCAAAGCCATGAACACCACTCCAAAGAAGTCCTCCATTGTTGTTGTGTGGGTTTCCGTACGGCGTGAACGCTGTTGAACGGCTACGTATGCAGTACGTACACACGTTTTGTGGTGGCGCAATGACGCAGCTCCAACTTTGCTCCTTCTTGAGTGGAAACACAAACCCGTTCTGGGGCGGCACGAGATTTGAACCAAAAAAGCACTGGCTCTCAACTTTGAACCAACCTAGCACCTGGTGCTCTTTGGTCGAAAAGGGGCCTATGACTCACTAATACGTGACAGAATTGTCTGTGGAATACGTGATGATCAAGTGAGAGCCAGATTGCTCAGAGAGGCTGATCTAACGCTTGCCAAGGCACTCAGCGTGTGCTGTGCCAAATGAAGGGCTTGCATGATGAAGTTGATGTGCAGAAAATTAGCACAGTCAGGGCAAACAAAAAGACTTATAGCACAAAAGAAAGCCCTGTATGCAGTGAAAAGAAAGTTAACTGTGACAGGTGTGGCTATAAACATGACCAGAGGAGGTGCCCAGCCTATGGACAAACATGCAAGAAGTGTGAAAAGAAAAAACATTTTGCAAAGATGTGTCGAGCAAGCAGCAAGAAGAAACCACAAAAGATGCATGCTGTTGAACAAAGTCAAGAATGTGATGAAAATGATGATGACATGTTCATTGGAACAATGGAAATAAGAGATGTTGGAGCTCTTGAAAATGCACAAAGTGACAATGACAGATGGACTGAAGAGCTGATAATAAATGACAAAAAAGTCAGATTTCGAATTGACACTGGAGCTGACTGTAATGTCATTTCAGCTAAAACATTTCAGGCACTAGAAGTGGATAGCAAGCTTCATACATCTCGCTGCAAGTTAGTGACATACTCAGGTCACAAAATGGAGCCACTGGGCAGAGCATCACTAACATGCTGGTACAAGGGCCATAGACACCAGATTGACTTTGGGATAATAAAGGAAGATGCTCCAGCAATACTAGGAAGAAAAACAAGCACAAAGTTAAAAATGGTGAAAAGGCTATATAGCATGAAAAAAATGATGACTTACTGGAAGATTATGGACATTTATTTGCTGGACTAGGATGTTTACCAGGTGAACACACCATAAAACTAGACCCTAATGTACAACATGTGATACATGCACCTAGGAGGATCCCAGTTGCTCCGAGAGACAGAGTCATCGAGCAGCTTCACAAGATGGAACAATCAGATGTTATAACAAAACAGTCTGTGGGTGAACAGCATGGTGTGACAGTTGTCACTCCCAAAAAGGTGAGGATTTGCAGGGATCCTAAAGATCTGAACAAAGCAATAAGAAGAGAACATTATCCGCTTCTCACAGTAGAAGAAGTGGTGTCACATATGCCTAATGCAAAGTATTTCTCTGTGTTGGATGCAAACCAGTGGTTTTATCAAATAAAACTAGATGAAGAGAGCTCCAAGCTGTGCACGTTCAACACACTCATTGGAAGATACCGCTTTAAGCGCCTTCCCTTTGGCATATCTTCAGCCAGTGAAGTGTTCCAGAGAGCGGTGGCCCAAATAAGTGAGGGGTTAGATGGTGTAGTCAACATCATTGATGATCTTTTGGTCTGGGGAGACTCACTTGAGCAACATAACAAGAGGCTACTAAAGTTACTACAAAAAGCAGAGGAAAATGGCCTCAGATTCAACTAAAACAAGTGCAAATTCAGAATGACAGAAGTCAAGTACATTGGCCATACACTCAGTGCAGATGGACTACGGCCTGATGATGAGAAAATTAGAGCCATTGTCCAAATAACTCCACCTGCTGACAAGCAGTCATTAATGCGATTTATGGGAATGGTTCAATATTTGTCTAAATTCATTCCAAATCTGTCCGAGATATCTGCACCACTCAGGAAACTGTTGCAGGGAGAAACAGAATGGCATTGGGAGGAGCCTCAACAACAGAGCTTTGATCTGCTAAAAAACCTGATCACAGGAGCCCCCACTCTGAAATATTATGATGTCAACAAAGCTGTGACGCTGTCTGTAGATGCCAGCTCAGAGGGCATTGGAGCTGTGATACTGCAAGATGGACAACCTGTGACATATGGATCTAGAGCACTCACAGACTGTCAACGCAGGTATGCTCAGATAGAAAAGGAGTTGCCAGCCATTGTGTATGGATGCAAAAAATTCCATCAGTATGTATATGGCAGAGAGATCCAGGTTGAAAAGTGACCACAAACCTCTGGAAAGCATCTGCAAGAAGCCGCTGCATCAAGCTCCCACGAGACTGCAGAGGATGTTACTGTGTGTCTGTAACTTACAAGCGAGGAAAAGAGCTTCACATTGCAGATGCACTGAGTCGTGCTTTCCTTCACGAGCACAGAGAGAATCTCCTGGAAGAAGAACTGCAGGTAAATTGGATCACACTACACTTGCCCATCTCTGATGAAAAGCTAACAATGTTCAGAAGGGCAGCTGCAGAGGACACAGTGCTGCAGCAGCAGCTAAAGAACATGGCAATGAACGGATGGCCAAGAGACAGGTCCAAAGTGCTTGAATGCATTCAACCCTTTTGGACTTTCCGAGAGGAGATCAGTTTTGCCTCAGGACTGCTGTTCAAAGCAGAGAAGCACATTGTACCACTACAGCTGCGACCACAGATGCTGGACAAGATACATGAGTGTCACACTTAGGGGTGGTCAAATGTAAAGAAAGGGCCAGAGATGTTCTATATTGGCCAGGCATGTCCACACAGATTGAACAGGTGATAGTGCAGTGTGCTGTGTGTAATGAGAATAGGTACAGCAATCAAAAGGAACCAATGGTCTCACATCCCTTACCAGCAAGACCTTGGGAAAAGGTCGGTACTGATCTGTTTCACAGCAATGGTTCAGAGTTTCTTCTGTGTGTCGACTACTTTTCAAAGTACCCAGAAATTATGAGGCTGAGTGACACGACCAGTAAGGGCGTAATAACTGCCATGAAATCCATATTTGCTAGGCATGGGATCCCTGACATTGTTATTTCTGACAATGCTTGTGAGGAATTTAGAAGCTTTGCAGAGAGCTGGGAGTTCACTCATGTCACATCAAGCCCTGGCCATGCTCAGTCTAATGAACAAGCAGAATAACTGTACAAACAGTGAAAACCTGCTTAAAAAGTCTCAGAATGATGCTGGTGACCCCTACATAGCACTTCTGGAGTACCGAAATACTCCACTGGAGAGTTTGGGACTATCACCTGCACAGATGCTGATGGGACGTCAGTTGAAGACAAAACTGCCGGCATCCACCTCACTACTCACTCCTGAAAGAGCATTCAATGTGCACAAACAGCTTAAAGTTAAGCAGGCAAAGCAAAAGCAATACTATGATCATCATGCTAAGCCACTGCCTGAACTTCACAAGGGAGAGAATATGAGAATGTAGTCTGGAGACAAATGGAATCCAGCAGTGGTTCTGAAAAGGCACAGTCAACCGTGTTCATATGTGGTTTGCACATCTGAAGGTAGGATGCTCAGATGCAACAGAAGACATCTAAGACAGACTGCTGAGTCAGTGTTTCCACCTACTGTTGCTGAGAGCAACGTGGATATGAACTGTGAGAAGACTCCATCTGCTGACAAGGTCCAATCGCACACACAGTCCTTAGCTACAACTCTAAGCAGTCATACCTGTGACCCGTCTACACTTGCACAACCTTACCGTACCAGATCAGGTAGACTGGTCAAAGCTCCACTAAGATACAATGTGTGAAATGAGCACTACTGAGTTTAAATCTGCTATATGATGGATTGTATGATGTTTATTATGACATTGAGTTCATAAGGAGTAAGAATTTGTATTGTTGTTTAAGCAAATTGGACACCCTTAGTTTTCATGAGAAGGCATTACATCACAATCAGTGCAAAGTATTCATTTTGTTGTGATATAGGATCACTGATGTTTTTAAGTATATATATATATATATATAAAAGAAAATCTTTATTTGTTTACCATTTTACTGACCAGTTTGCAATTTGTTTTGTTGTCACTTACAGGAAAACAAAATCTTAAGAAGGGGGATGTAGTGTATTGCTATACTTGTTACTGTTGTTTTATTGTGAAAGGTAACCGGATGTGGAAAGGTATATGACTTCCGGTATCGCGAGGTTGATAAAATAATAAATGACTGACTCGCTGCTGTTCGTACACTTCGTCGTCCTGTCAGGTTATTTAACATACCACCAAACATTACAGAAACTGGCTGCTCAGAAACTGATAATACCAATGTAACTTCTTTATGTGCATGCTTAAATACTAAACTGTTTCCACCTATTGCCAGTCACTTGTTCAGACTCTGCTCTGTTCAAGTGATTCTTTGCGCAAGTTAAACTTTGATTTGACTTGAGAGACGACTCGACTATTTATTTGGAGAAGTCAGGACTCCACTGAAGAATTTTCTTGACAGTTGTGAAAAACTGAGATTTGGAAATTTGTGTTTCTTGTGCCTTCATTTGTCATTTTGTAAAGATGTTATTTATTTTTTGCTATTTTTTTTTTATTTTATCATTTGGAAATACCAGAATTTGCACAATATTTTACATTTTTGTCTGTCTGATCACATCATTTCTAAAAAAATAAATCGGACATTACAATCAAACCGTCACTCAGTACTTGGGTAGTCTTTTCACCAAATACTTTTTTACTCTTATTTGAGTGATTTTTTGGATGACTACTTTTTACTTCTACTTGAGTGATATTATTTTGAAGTAACGTTACTCTTATTTGAGTACAATTTTTGGCTACTCTACCCACCTCTGATCATATTTATATTTATTTTTGCACAATGAATGCAAGGGTAATGCTAT
The DNA here is from genome assembly GCF_022539595.1 of Amphiprion ocellaris. Lineage (NCBI taxonomy): Eukaryota > Metazoa > Chordata > Actinopteri > Pomacentridae > Amphiprion > Amphiprion ocellaris. The sequence continues at coordinate 9,593,444 of NC_072767.1, read as the reverse complement.
TATTTTACAGCATGTGACGTATTTTTCGTTAACCTCTGCCAGTTTATGAACAGTCTAGAGAAACTGGTTACATTGAATGTTAACACAGACAAACGGAAGTATTCTTTTTCTTTTACTGTTGTTGAAGGTTGTACGTGTAAGAACAGTTGGCAGCTATTAAAGTCTCCATCAGAACTACCACCCCTGCTGTCTGATCCTCTTCTCTCTGCATGACATCCTACATATATACAGGGTTATTTAAAAAGAATGAACAGATTTCATTACCCAGTATTTTAATATGGAAAAGTAATAGAAAACTCCAGCCAAGTCACAAATATTCTACTCACAATCAACGTTTATTTGATGTCTAAGGTCATTGAATGACGCTGAATAACAACAGCGATCAACTCAGTGGATCGTGATATGCTGATACTCATCTGAGAGGAATTCTCTTATCGCATTGATGCTGCCTGTGCTGCAGGTGGTGGCCACATTGAACACTTGTAAGACAAGAAATAAAAGTTGATTGTGAGTAGAATACTTGTGACTTGGCTTGAGTTTTCTCTTGCTTTTCCTTATTAAAATATTGCACACTGAAATCGGTTCATTCGTTTTGAATAACACTGTATCTATACCTTGTGGCAACAGGAAGGGACATGTTTTACACTTTGATATACCATTTTTAGCCAGCTGACCACATTAATCTTAAATGTGATGACATAAGCTTTAAGACACTGATGATGATTCATGGTGAAAATTGTGAGTTTTCATCAAACGGTGTGTGATGTTTTGTAAATGACAACTGAAGTGTTTATATCTCAGCTGCACATGATCCAATCTGGCCCAAATTTCATGCGAGTCTGGGTCAAAAGTCCGGGTCTGAAGACATCCATCCATCCATCTGTTATCTATACACTGGTTAATCATCTTTAGGGTTGCAGGGAGGCTGGAATCTATTCCAGCTGACTTAGGGTGAAAGCAGGGGACACCCTGGACAGGTCACCAGTCTATCACAGGACTACACATAGTGGCAAACAATCACACTCACATTCACAGCTACGGGCAATTTTGAATCACCAGTAATTAACCTCAACATGTTTTTGGACCGTGGGAGAACAACAGAGTACCCAGGGAAATATATATACACAGGGAGAACATGCAAGATCTCAGGCTCAGGCTGGGACGGATTAAGGTATACTTAATAATCATTTTGGTTGCGTAATTGCTGAGTGCTGGAGACACACCAGCACACAACTGTAAATACTCCTATTGACATAAAATCATCTGTGTAGGCTACCACGTAGGCTCTGTGTAGATTCAACACAGGAGTATAAATCAAGTTTTACTCATGCTAGACACGGGTAAATATGCCCCAAAGCTATATTTTTTCAGCTTAAGAATCTGTTTTTTTCTACATTAGTCACAAGTGCCACTGACGTTATTCCGCTGGTGTCAGTCAAGCATTGTAGGTTTCAGTGTTCTAACTCATCTGTGTAGCATCTGAATATATCTGGTTCAAGCAAGGATATGTAATGTAATAATGTGTGTATTCACTATGTTTTAATCCAGTTCATGTGTTGCATTTGTAGCTTTTTAAGTGAGGGATTTTATCAGACTATGTTTACTGTTGTCATATAGTTTTGGGCTTACTTTTTAGTTTCAGGTATCCTTCCTCCATGATTATTCTTTTGTTATCGTGAGGGAAAAGCCCTCCACTCTTCACGCATTTCCAAAGAAAAAAAGACCTTTGGCTTGAAGAATTAAATTTAGTAGACAGCTTGATGTGAGTTTCAGAGCCTTTGAATAATATGCTAAACTATAAACTTAATTGCACAACTCTAAGTGGCACATGGGAGAAGCACATAATTTTTTCCTTTAATATTCACTGACCAATGTAGAATTGACAAACTGAATATCGAATAAAATTGCCTACTGTGTGAAACTGTGGACCCTGTCATAACTGTTGTCAGTTTCAGTTTGGCAGTCTTTGCCCTGAGATAATTGCTAACTAGTGAAGTTTAACCGTCGCAATAAAAAACATGATTAATCATTGATGAGTTGTCACAGTGCACAGATGCACCTTTGTCAGGTCTAAAGGCAGGATCAACTAATCTTATCCAGTCACAAGTACTCATACATAGGGAAACCTGTGAGGACAGTGTACGTACAGTAAGTCGTCAAGATCTGGAAGATTGGAATCAACATGTCTGCCAGTCTCACCACAGGTCAGAACTTTTTAAAACTAAGCTTAATGGTTGCCGGCTTTGCGTACAACCGAGTCTCATTTTTATGGCAACACACAAATTGGTGTTGTACACAGCTTTCAGGGTGATAGATAGATAGATAGATAGATAGATAGATAGATAGATAGATAGATAGATAGATAGATAGATAGATAGATAGATAGTTTTGACACAATTTAAAATCAGCAAATTCAACACGTGCTGCCTTTTTTGGTGCCTGCCGGGGCTGAAAACAGTCCACGGAAGCCTGGTGACCTGGTTATGTCCTCTGTTTTATTGTGTGAATGTAAAAATTAACTTGTAATGAGCTAATTACACTGTAGACCTATCACCAAAAGATTGTGAGCTATAGGTGGGATTTGCACAACTAAAACTAAAATGTAGGCAAGCAGAAAAGATGTTGTGCTAATTTTGAGGGGAAAAAAATTCAACCACACAGTCTCATAATACAACAATACCCCAAATAAATAATTAATAGCCCCAAACTCCTGACTGTACAACAGACAGCATTGTTCTATTAGTTAAGATATGATTTTATAAATGTTGAACATTTATAACTTGTGCAGAAACTTATGGTACATTAAGAAGTTTCATTATCAGGGCCCCAGGTAGCTCAACTGGTTGAGTGGGCGACCTATAAACAAGGGCTACAGTCCCCAATGCAGCGACCTGGGTTTGATTTCAGCTCACGGCCCTTTGCTGCAGGTCTTCTCCCTACTTTCCTGTCTGTCTCTCTTCTAACCTATTGAATAAAGCCAACAAAAGGCCAAAGAAATATGTCAATCTGATCCCAGAAAATGATTTACATAAAACTGTTGACCAAGTTTTTGTGTAAGGTACTTTGTTTATTTGTTGAATACATAAGTAACCCCTTGAAAATGAAAACTATCAATGAGTTCACCTGTCCTCTAGTGCCAACGTTAGGCCAAACTTTTAAATTAGAATTAATATATCTTGAAAAGTTTTCATACATCCATCCATCCATTAGCTATACACCGCTTAATCCTCACTAGGGTCGCGGGGGGGGCTGGAGCCTATCCCAGCTGACTCGGGCGAAGGCAGGGGACACCCTAGACAGGTCGCCAGTCTGTCGCAGGGCTACATATATAGACAAACAAGCACTCACACATTCACACCTACGGGCAATTTAGATTAATCAATTAACCTCAGCATATTTTTGGACTGTGGGAGGAAGCCGGAGTACCCGGAGAAAACCCACGCATGCACAGGGAGAACATGCAAACTCCATGCAGAAAGATCCCGGGAAAGCCGGGACGCGAACCAGGGATCTTCTAGCTGCAAGGCGAAAGTGCTAACCACTACGCCACTGTGCAGCCCAAGTTTTCATACAAATCTTCTCAAATTTACTGACATTAATAACCACAAGAGTGTGAACCCTATTGGTTTTGGTGATAATATGACCTTTCCTGTAGCACCACCATCAGGTCAAACATTCAGTTTTAGAGTTAATGTATCTTGAAAATCTTTCATCCAAATCTTTTCTAATTTGGGGTGCACATTCATGACTCTCACAGAATGAACTGTATTGATTGATGTTGGTGACCCCCCTTTTCCTTTCATAAACAAGCCAATGTTGGCTTCCAAGTCAACTACATCCAAATCTTTCCAACTGTCTCCATACACAGGCTTCCCCTGTGTATGTGTAAATTTGTCATCCCAAGTACAATATTTTCAATCGATGGTGTTATGAAGAGCTCTAATGATGACTTCATGTCTTCAACATGGCTGATTGCATATCTGGTGAGGCCTGGAACCATTTTGATAATATTAGTAGTGTTAAGTCTACCCTGCTGTTGAAGTGGGGAAAGGGACTATATTATCTTTCCATTTTTGGAAGTGATCATGTCTGCTGGTGGTTGAGAGACAACAGAAGGGTCAACACTCTCATTAGATGAGAATGCCTCAAAATCAGGGTCCTCAAGTCCTTCTCGGTCCTACCTCTCTACCTCTTCTGTCCCTCTCAACCTGCCGGCCAGCAGGCAGATGGGTCCCCCCACATAAAGAGCCGGGTTCTACTCAAGGTTCCTTCCTTGTTAAAAGGGTGTTTTTCTTGCCACTGTTGCCTTAGGGCTTGCTCTGGGGGTTCAGGCATATGGGTTCTGTAAAGCGTCTTGAGACAATTTGACCTGTAATTGGCACTATATAAATAAAACTGAATTGAACTGAGAAGAGGTTTTCTTTTCTTTTTTCAATTTTTTTTTATTGAGGGACAGTTAGTAACTGGGAATAACACACCACCTTACAATCTTTAATTGCAATAGCACCGCCTGTTATTTTCTATCCCTGTTAATCCTGTTCGTCCTGTTCGTCCTGTCCAGTCTTTGTTTCCCCCGCACATCACTGAGGTGTAGCACTGCCCTCCCTGGCTCATAATAGGGAATTCTAATAAAGAATATCTGCTTAGCTTTTAGGGAGGGCTGGTGATGGTCACACACATGCACTAAATATTAAAATATTTGGCTGCAAGACTAAAATATGCATCAATCTCATACAATGTTGACACCTCTTTTGTGGAGTTAAACAATGAGAACAAATGCAGACAAAAAAAAAGAGGGGGAACAAGGAACATATAACACACATTTGGGTACGTGCATGATAAGATAGATAATACATACAATATACAAGCCAACATTGAAACTGATTCATAAGTTTACTGTTATGATATAAATTTCTGGCATTAAATATACTACATATACATAGCTGGTAGTAAAATTCAAACAGTGTGTAGATGAGCATATTGAGTATAGTAAGGGCAATGCAGAGCAGATTGGTGGAAATGGGTAGCTGGAAGCAGTGGGCTGGAGGAAGGTCAGCAGCAGCATCTCAAAGTGGACATAATGGAGACTAAGCCAGTTGGTGGCACAGCAGCCACAGATCAGAAGCATCCAGCTCTGGGACCAGGGACACTCGGAGAAAGGACACATGGGGAAACAGAGTTAATGCAATGCAATAACGGTATCTATAAAAAAATATATAGGTAATGAGAAAAAGGGCTCAGTGCATCTAGAGAGGTCCCCCAGCAGCCTAGGCTTTCAGCAGCATAACTTGGGGCAGAACTAAGGGACGTCCAAGAAGAAGTCAGTTGTATACATGAAGATTCCAACTGACCCCCTCAGTGATCTGTCAGACCAGCCACGCCCCCTGTTGTGCGGTGGTCTCTAGAGGATGAAATCCCAGGTTTGCGATAGGGTGTGGCCCCTCATCTAGGGTTCATGGACAAAATACTATAATATGGTGACACATTGACAGCTGATCAGAACAATACTAGATATGCCCACATGAACATCAGACATGTTAAAATTCTAATGTTGATACACAAACAAGTAAAATAAAAGATTAAAAGAAAAGGTATACATTGATCACGAGGTTATTGGAAAGTTCAGCTGTTCTGTAAAATGAATATGCATATAGAAGGGTTATATTCAGAATTTAGAATAATTGTCTTTCTTTGTTCTAATTTGAGTTCAGAGTTCCTTGTAGCATTGTCAGTGAACTGGATTTCTTTTGAAGCTGTTATCAAGATTTCTTAGCCCCACTTTCTGCAGGGTCAGGAATTAAAGAGTTTATGGGGGCCATGTGGTCCTTTGTCCTAGTAGTGACTGGGGATGTGAGTCAGTCATTTGGTTCAACTGTGGCCCCAATACACATTGTTCGATTACTCTCATTGAACACAGAGAGCCTCGTCTCCAACCTGTTGCTGTGAAGGTGTTAAAAATCCAGAGCTACAGGAGGGGGATAAAGATCTGCATTTGCTTTGTTTCACTGTTGTTAATGGCTGGTGGATCCTACAGCATGTAATAGCAGGAAACCATTCATAACACTGGTTCCTCATTAATAAGGATTACTATTACTGAATTTATACATACATATATTAAATGTTGTATATACATGTGATAGCAGGAAACTTCATTCATAACTATACTTCTTCATTAATTAGGATAGCTGTTAATGATTTCAATCAATCAGTCTCACAGTAAACAGAGGAGAGCATTGTAGTGTGATGTGATACACAAAGTCATCATTCTTATTTCTATTTCTATTGCTCCTAGCTGTCAACATAGCCTTCGCTTTGTGAGTAGCAAATTTTCTGATTTGCAGAAATGACTGTGTTTCTTGTTTAGTTTTTGCAAATCGTGTCCCCAGTGTAGTGATATGTCTGTAAGTTAATCTTACTTCAGGAAAATGTTACGGGAGTTCTGATAGCATTAGCCACAGACTAAGGGACACAGCAAACATAATGATAACCGTAGCCTAGCACTGCCAACAAAATAAATTCAAGTTGCACCCACTTGTTAACACCTAGAAGGGAATTATTGGGGGGCATTATATGTAACAGGGACATTTGGCATAGTTGCATAATACTGTGTTATTTATTAGAACTTCAACAACATGTTTGTTTACCTCACCTTCCAGACACAGCTCTGGTAATTCACTGGAGCTATGTCGCTTAGCAAATATGCTCACTGTCCCAGTCTGTAAACAATAGATTTCTGGGATTGGCTGTTACTTGTGACATGTAACAGCCAATGTGATAGTGCTGTGGGCGAGACATTGCTTGAGACAAGAGTGCCTGCTAAGATAGAGAGAGAGACAGCTGCATTAGAGCCATAGATGTCATTCAATTTATTTTGTTGTAATCAGTAAATAAAAATAACAACACCAATCACTGTATTAAAAAAAAACAAAACAAACAAAAAAAAAACAAATACTTGCCTCAGTGAGGGCTGCGCAGTGGCGTGGTGATTAGCATTTTCACCTTGCAGCTAGAAGATCCCCGGTTCGCGTCACGGCCTTCCTGGGCTCTTTCTGCATGGAATTTCCATGTTCTCCCTGTGCATGCGTGGTATTTCTCCGGGTACTCCGGCTTCCTCCCACAGTCCAAAAACATGCTGAGGTTAATTGATTTTTCTAAATTGCCTGTAGGTGTGAATGTGAGTGTGATTGTTTGTCTGTATGTAGCCCTGTGACAGACTGGTGACCTGTCCAGGGTTTCCACTGTCTTCACCCTAAGTCAGCTGGGACAGACTCCAGCCCCCCACGGCCCTAATGAGGATTAAGCGATGTATAGATAATGGATGGATGTGTAAGACATAATGCCTTACAGCGTTACACATTTCTTACGATGGTACCTGCTCAATCCAAATTACACACTGCTAGTATAGGTTTGTTGTGGAGTGAAAATGAAACAGTCACCATTCTACATACCACATGCCAGTGCACCATTAAAATGATTTTGAAGCTATTCTCATCAGGACCCTGATGATAATTAAAGGAAGTTGAAAGTGGCAGTCTAGTTTATGCTCTGTCCTCTCTGTTTACAGTATTAAGACTCATTGCTAGCAGCTCAATGGCCAACAAAAAGACCTCATCAGTTTCACTGCTTTGTTTAACTATGTCTGAGGGCTTGCAGTCTAAATTGTTTGTCAAAACGACAACTGATCTACATGAATTCAATTGTTTAACCTAGAAAACAAATGATGCTCTGTAATAAAATTTCACAAACAGTTAGGCATACTGTGTTGAATGCCCTCTGTGTTTCCATGGAGAAAGCACATTCTGAGAAGTGATAATGTTAAATAAACACCAGCGAGGGACCAAAAACTTTACTTTTTTCTTCAAACAAAAGTCATCTGATACAGGACTATGATAGAGGGTAGGACATCGTGAAACTCACATGCCAATGTTATACATAATAATAATAATAATAATAATAATAATAATAATAATAATAATAATAATAATAATAATAGTAATAATAATAATAGTTATTATTATTATTATTATTATTATTATTATTATTATTATTATTATTATTATTATTATTATTATTATTAGTATTAGTATTAGTATTATACTAAACCCAATTTGAAAAGGCAGTTTAAATACATAGAGTTCTGTGCATGGGCCGTCACCATTAAGCCATTTCAATATAATAATGAAAGATATTCTCAGAGAGTTTGTCTCAAACACCTAAATTAGCCAACTATCCTTTCCGTAGCCTAACTTCAGAGTGTGATACCACAACATTTGCATCATGTGACTCAAGAGCTGCCCATTGACTGACATGAGTTTTGTTCCACCTACTAAAATCTCAGGGGAGGGAAGATTTGCAGCCTGCTTAGTCATTCCAATTTTATACTCTGAGCTGTGCTCTGCATGTGGTCTACAAATGTTTAAAATATTTCTGTTACATTTTTTTTAGAGAGCTGCAGGAAGTTCTCACTTTTTTCTTTTTGCCAATGTAAGCTATTTTGTGCAACTTCACATTTCCCCTAACAGAGGTTGAGTGTTCAAAGTTAGTGCAACCCACAGAACCACAATACATACGTTAATAGGAAATATGACAGGATGAAATGAACTGAAAATGTTCTTTAACCCCTTGACGTCTGTTGTCACAAGTTCGCAACATACCACTTTCATTCAGACTGCAGCCGAGATAGTGTATCAATTCCCCCAGTGTGGGCTTGTGCATATTCAATACGTACCTCGGAACCTTTTGCAAGCACTGGTTTCTCTTAGGACCGGTTGGAATGGGACCTAAATTATTATATATCTGTTTTATGTGTAATAGATGCATTAACAATCGCCACTTATTTTAGCATCAGCTGTAAAGCAAAAACACGCAAAAGTTTTTTTTAAATTTAATTGTGAGTTAAACTTCTGTGGATAATTCTCAAAAGATTTCAAGTATCCAAACAACTTACATGTGATATCTGTATGTTTAAGGCGTGTCTGTCACAGAAAAGAAACTGCTGCTATAGTGAACATCTATTTTGCATTTGGTACATAGGCAGCAGCTTCTTTGGGACCACGACTGCAGTGCCTCCCAATCCTCATCTCAGTGTGGATGCTGCTGACATTGCTGTGGTTGTCGTCTACTTTATCATTGTCATGGTGGTTGGAATTTGGGTAAGAAATGACTGAACTCATTACACCTTATACCTTCTGGTTTTAAGTCTTTACCTCCATCTCCTCTATAGTCATCCATGCGAGCCAATCGCAGCACTGTGGGCGGATACTTCTTGGCTGGCCGTTCAATGACCTGGTGGCCTGTGAGTACAAAGTATTTGACAGCTATGCTTCAGGCTAGTGTACTATATGCTGTTCAGCACTTAAGTACACATTCCTATGCTGCAAAGTAGGCAAGTGTGTCACACATATCAAAACACAAGAAATATTTACCCTGCACACTTCCCAGTATGATCTCACAGCTGAATGAGCAAAGTATATTCCACAATTTACCAGTCTACTACTCCATACCAGTCGTTACCAGTTGTTTATGATTGTAGTTTTAGCCTGTTTTTAAAAGTTATATAGCTCTTGCTTTCTTGTTTTATCTGCCAACTCTGCTCTAAGCTCTCCAACTGGAAAACCCTTCAGTAATAATTAAATGGAATTATTTGATAAATCAATTACCCTCAAAGATGTTGCAAATGTAATTAGTCTTTTTAAAACTGACAGGTTACATGATATACATAAAACAGAAGATTTCAGAAATCTTTCTCAACAAGAGTGGTCCATTTTTATTGAAGTTGTTTAGTTGAGGATGAACCACGCTAATTCTTAAACTGGAAAAAAAAAACAGACTGAAAGAAGGCAAAAATGTACATTAGATTCTGTTGTTGAAGAAAACCCGTTCAGTTTTATGAAAAACAGCCAATCATAAATGTCAGTGTCAGAGTCCCTGTCTCTGCCCTGATTTGCTGGTTGTTACGACAGGTTTCAGAGGCTCAGGAGCCGGAAACGAGAACGTAGACAGATGTGCAGTTTCAGAATACTTTATTTACAACACAGAAAAAACAAGAACTACAAACTCTACCAGAACTAGAAAAAACGGAAACGGAAGTATACTAAGCCGCCGAGAGCAGACTGATCAAGAAACCCACTAGAGGGTAGGAGGACAAATTACAGAACTGGAAAACTAAAATTACGGTTAACCCACGTATGGTAAGACCAAGGCAGGAAAACAAAGTAAATACATAAACCAGAATAAACACGGAACCTAGGCTGACAGAATCCTGACTAAGACCCCAAGACTAACCTATTCCTTTCTTAATAGTAGGCTGGAATTTAGGAATATGTCAGTCTGGTGTTGCTAGGGCTTAGGGAACGATACTGACTTCATATAGGGAGAATGTCCAACTTGTGACCAGGCTTCCTCCAGTCTTTAAGGTGGATAGGATGTCCCCAGATGTGACTGACACTGAGTTGGTGTGTGTGGCGTCCGTGGGAGAGACAGAGGAGTTAGCGTCTCAGATGGCGTAGCCATCTAGGTGGTGAGGCAGGTGGACTCGGTGGCGAAGCCGGCAGCAGGTGAATCTCCTCAGTGGAAAATGGAATCCATGGCGGAACAGAGAACCAGCAGCCGACGAAGAAACCAGGCAGGAATGGGTGGCATAAGCAGGCAGGAGTCAGTTCTTGACAGAAAACAGGATTACTGAAAGCTCTAGGCATTTGACACAGACTGATCAGCTCACAGAACTAATTGGAAGCACAATGATGGTCCGGCATCAAATGACGCGTGTCCTCTGGTTTTATGGCGGAGCCGTGATGAGTAATTAGCTGTCTCCCATCTGCACCCGATCTGCTGATTGGCGATGAGCTGCATCTGCCACCAGCCTCTGTGCCACGCACACCTAGAGCAGCGAGGAAAACAGGGCCGGAGGAGGAGAGAGTACTGCCACTGTGACACTGGCAGTCTCTCTCCTCCTCTTCCTCTTTCCCTCACTGTGCGCTTGACAAAGATGCTGCCTAATCAGCAGCAATTCAGACACCTGCACAGGGGCTGCCTTACCTGCCACCACTTAGCACTCCACTGCATGAAAGCCTGGTTCAGATATTCACATGGTGCCAGCTCGTCAAGACTTCATGCCTTCACCAGTTCCTCACGTTCATTCCCATCCAAGGCACACAGTGTACACATTCCCACACTCCTCCCTGGTCCACAGATTTCACTGCTTTCTCTCCCGGTCCCAATAAGTGTGCCAATGCATAAACATTGAAGCGCACTTATTGTTATTCCTTGGGTTTATTCTTATTATAAATTCTCCCGACACAATTTTTGACACCTAACTCGTCCTGCAGCTTTAAGAAAACCCATTCAAATTAAATATTATAATGTGCAGCTCAACTGGGAGTGGTATGCTATGTTTTTTAGTAGCAATTCGTCATACAGTTTTAATGAAATTCTTAAGGAACTACATTAAAAGTCCCAGTAATTACAGTAATATACATTACTACACTATATACAGTCTACATACACTCTCCTCCAAAACTACTGTAGCAGTGAGGTCAATTCCATTCTATTTGCTGTAGAATTAAAACAGTTGGGTTTGGCATCAAACGATGAATATGAGACAAGAGATCAACATTTCAGCTTTTATTTCCAGGTATTTCAATTTGGATCTGATACATAACTTAGAAGATAGCATTCTTTGTAACAGAACACTGAATTTTTAGGTGAGCAAAAATATCAGAACAGATAGACTTAAAATAGATTAAAGTGAATAAGACTTTGCAAATGCTTTGCTTGCAATAACTGCATCAAGCCTGTCACTGACATCACCAAACTTTTGCATTCTTCGATTGTGATGATTTTCCAGACTTTCAGTTGTTGTGTGTTTTGGGGGGTTTCTCCCATCAGTCTCCTCTTTAGCACATAAAATGCAGCTCTATAGGGTTGAAGTCTGGAGATTCACTTGGCCAGTCTAAAACCTTCCACTTCTTTCCCCGGATGAACTCCTTTGTTGTTTTGGCAGTGTGTTTTGGGTCATTATCTTGCTGCACGATGAAGGATCTCCTCATCAGTTTGGTGGCATCTTCCTTTACATTGACAGAGAAAATGTTTCTGTCGACTTCTGAGTTCATTTTGCTGCTGCCATCATGTGTTCTGTCATCAATGAAGATTAATGAGCCCATCCCAGAAGAAACCATGCAAGCCCAAGCCGTGACATTACCTCCACTGTGTTTCACAGATGAGCTTGTATGTTTGGGATCATCAGCAGATCCTTTCTTTCTCCAAACTTTAGCCTTTCCATCATTTTGGTCAAGGTTCATCTTTGTCTCATTTGTCCGAAAACTTTGTCCCAGAATTTCTGAGGCTCATCTCTGTACTTTCTGTAATTGTTGCTGATGTCACTAACAATTGTTTTAGGGTCTTTTTTTTTTTTTTTTTTTTTTTTTTTTTTTTTTTTTTACAGCTCTCACAATGTTTCTGTCATCAACTGCTGCTGTTTTCCTTGGTCTACCTGTTTGACGTCTGTTACTGAGTACACCAGTGGTTTCTTTCTTCTTCAGGACATTTCAAATGATTGTACTGTTCTATGGCCAATGGCCGTGATTGATTTTCCATCTTCTCTCATCTTCACAATTGCTTGTTTTTCACCCATAGACAGCTCTCTAGATTTCTTGTTGGTTACACCTGAAACTATAGATACAATCTGCACAGGCAAAACCCAAATCTGAAACTGAATGTAGACATTGAGCACTATTTGTTGTTTATTTAGAAGGTGTTATCTTCTAACTTGTGTATGAGATCAAGATGTAAATACTTGGAAATAAAAGCTGAAATGTTGATCTCTTGTCTCATATTCATGATGATGATGATGTCAAATCCAAATGTTTCCAGTCTACAGCAAAAAAAGGTATTGTCTTCACTGTTCCAATACTTTTGAAGGGGAGTGTACATACATATATAAAACATGCAATTTAATTTGCTTGGTTTCTTATTTATTTATGACTTTCTCTTTGATTTGTTTTAATTCATGAGTTGATATCCTCCATGATCTACATCTTTGGGTGTTATGCCAGGAAGGAATAATTGAATTGCATGTTTAATATTTCATATCACAGAGGGGGAATTCACTTCACAGAAGTTAATAAAATAAAACTATGTTGTGAGAATGTAGTGTGAGGCCCTGTGTGGCTGCACTACTTGACATCCCTGTGCTGGTATGTGGCTGTGTTATTCCGATGTCGCTCTTAGGCACAAAGTGGTTATTCTCTTGTAATCTTCCTTATTTACAGTGCAGGTTTGTTGTGGTATTACCCACTGCATCTTAACATTGACTAAATAGTTAAACCATCTTTTAATCTCAGTGACCTAAAGCTTTGAACTTTTGTCACGTAAATATAGCATAATATAATCTTCTCTTGATATTGTCTTTTATCTGTATTCATTTACAGATTGGAGCGTCTCTGATGTCCAGTAATGTTGGGAGTGGTTTGTTTATTGGTCTAGCAGGAACAGGAGCAGCTGGAGGCATTGCAGTTGGAGGATTTGAATGGAATGTAAGAAACACAGTCCAATTACATTCACACATAGAAATAATTATTTTATTTATGTATATATATATATATATATATATATATATATATATATATATATATATATATATATATATATATATATATATATGTATTTAGGGCTGGGACTTTAACGCGTTAATTTCAATTAATTACAGGGAAAATAACGCGTTGAAAATATTAACGCAATGAATTGCACCCTCCTCAGTTCCCTCATTTCTGGCATTTCTGGTAACTCTGATGAACACTCCAGCCCAGCAGGTGGCGGTAATGAACCTAAAGTCTGTTTGTAGCCATGAAGAAGAAGCACAGGAAGCACTGAGTGAAGTCAGGCACTGGTAAACACTGAAGGAAGACGAGATTGAGCTTGTTGGGCAGAAATTTTCCTTTTAAAAATCTTCCTGATGGCAGCTTGGATAAAAGCCTGGTTGTGTGCAAATTGTACAACAAAGAGTTTTCTGATCACTGCAGCACTTCAAGCCGACGGTATCTCCTCAATGTAAAACATGTTGCTGTTAGCACCAGAGCTAACGTTAGCTATGAGTCATGCTAACGGCTAACGGTGTAGCCATCCCATAATAGACCACTTTTCTAGACAGTGCTTGAATTTACAGAAAGTCTTAAAATGTTGAATAAAATCGCTATAATTGCACTTAGATTTGCAGTAATCTGTGAATGTAGCAGACAGATGAAAAATGCAGATAAATAGAAATGAATCATTTTTGTGGTTTTACTCCATCGAGGCTCTGACTCCTTGGAGGAGGAATAACATAAACAAGGAAAATATCAGTCTTTTAATAACTTCATTATAAACTTTTTGTTTATAAAAAAATTACATAAATAAAAATTGATATTCCTATAAAAAGAACCATCAAAATTGCACCATTTATCAGACCCAGAAAAGATGAAAACAGAATGAATCTCTGGATTTTCAACTTTCTGAAGCTTCAGGCTTTAAGTCATCAAAATCACTTTTTTCTATTTGTCCCATTTTCCTTTTTTTTTTAAAAATAAATTTTAAATTATAAACATGTATATATCTATTCATTGATTCAACTGTCAACCACAATTTTATTTGAATTGAAAAACTTCAGTTATTGTGTCAAATATTGCTATTTGACAAAACTGCAATAATTGCGATTAATTAATTACAAAGCCTGTAATTAATTAGATTAAATTTTTTAATCATGTCCCACCACTAATATATATATATATATATATATATATATATATATATATATATATAATTGTTTCTATGTGTGTGTTCCTCTACACACACTGACTGTTGCCTTACTACACACTTTCTGGGTGTAGTATGGCATAAGCCATCATCTGACTTTCTTGTTAGCCCTGCCTTCATATAAGCTATGCCACAGTCCTATTTTTTGGCAAGTTCTGTTTAGCCAATGATCATTACAATATACCTCACAAGATCTCCAGCTTGCCTATCTTGTGAACATGTGGAGTACAAATTGGCAGAAATGTTTTGCATACACAGTAAGTTTTATCCTTTTTTAATCTTTCAGGCACATTCAGTTCTGACATTTCACTATTATGTAACCAAGCCCTGTGCCTCCCAGTATTCCACACAAACTCTTTTAATGCATTTTCCAAATTATGATTTATTTCAGTGCTCTAATTGTGCATTGTTACCTTCCACAGTCCAAAGACATCTATGGCAGGTTAATTGGGGAATCCAAATTGGACATAGGTTTGTGTGTGAGCATACACGATTGTTTGTGTCTTTGTGTTAGCCCTGTGATGAACTGGCAACTTTTCTAGGATGTGATATGTGCAGAGATGGAGTGGATGGATGCACAAGTATGCACAATCTAAGAATGGAACTCTTTCAGAGTTGTTCTCTGTCTCTTAGAGACCTCCTTTTGCTCGTCTCTTTCCATGCTCACAAAGTACTTAAGTGCTTAACTCAGATATACAAACAGAGTTCTTCTGTTAGTACTGTACCTCACAGCTAAAAGGTCCTGGGATCACTTCCTGGCCTGGAGTCTTTCTGTGTGGAGTTTGCATTATCTCCCTGTGGGTCTGCGTGGGGTTTCTCTGGGTACTCCAGCTTCCTCAAACAGTCCAAAGACATGCTGAGGTTAACTGGTGTTTCTAAATAGTAGGTGTGAATGTGAGTGTGCTTCTTTGTCTCTATATATAGCCCTGTGATAGACTGGTGACCTGTCCAGAGAGTCCCCTGCTTTCACCCTAAGTCAGCTGGGATAGACTCTAGCCCCTTCCGTGACCCTACAGAGGATTAAGTGGTGTATAGATAATGGATGGAGTTCCTTTGAGTGTTTCTTTATCTTCTTGGTACATGCTTGGCCATGATATTAATTTGGTATTTACACTCTGACAAATTGAGGTGTGTTTTCCAAGCGTTTCAACCATCTAATTATGTGGCTTCCAAAACCAGTTGGCTACACCAGGAATGATGCAGGTGTGGCCTGTGGAGTGGAGAAATGCTTCCAATCTATAAGCATGTTTTGTATTTTTTATTTTGTGCAATGTCAACCTTGTGCTATCTTTTGTGTACTTCAGTATATTATTAATTACGCAAAATAAAATATAAAACTAGACTAGAAAATGTGTTGTTATGACTTAAATGTTGGTGTGTCTGCAGGCAGCATGGGTTCTGGTAGGTCTGGGTTGGATCTTTATTCCTGTCTACATCTCTGCTGGGGTGATCACAATGCCTGAATACCTGGCAAAACGTTTCGGAGGCCAGAGGATACGCATGTACATGTCTGTTCTGTCACTCATTCTCTACATCTTCACCAAAATATCAGTAAGACACATATGTGGACATGTTTATGTGATCTTTTGTCTAAAGTGACATACAAATGATTAAACATGGTCTGTTTTCTAGACAGATATTTTTTCAGGGGCATTGTTCATCCAGGTGGCACTGGGATGGAATCTCTATCTGTCCACAGGCGTACTACTGCTGGTTACTGCTGTTTACACTGTAGCAGGTGTGCACACACACACACACACACACACACACACACACACACACACACACACACACACACACACACACACACACAGACACACACACACACACACACACACACACACACAGCCACACACACACACACAGACACACACACCTACACACACACGCACACACACACACACACACACACTTTCTGGCTAAGTCTGGGCATAAAACTATGAGGTTAGGTTTAGAGAAGTATTATGCCTTGGTAGACACTTACCTTAGAGGCTTGGTTAACTTTAAGCACCTTTGAAACCCCCCCTTCAATTTCTGGGTTACCAGGTTCACAATTGAATATATGACTGGTTGGCTGAAAAAGAGCATCCACAAAATTAATGGAAAAGATACATTGATTACAAGTACATATATAATTTTGTGATGCATTACATACTAATCTAATTTGACATAAAACGCATTACCTTTAAAATGTAACAGAATACATTTTAGTTGTAAAAGAACATTACTTTGTGTAGACAGGATTGCAAAATGGCTGCTGTGATAAAGGCTAATGGCAGATAGCTACTCCAACTCAAAGATGGAATTGTTTAAAACTCTGCTCAGCATGTGTGTGTTAACAGGCTGTTTTACATGAGGGTGCAGCTGCTCACATGAGTTAATGGGGGGTTGAGCTGATAACAGAAGAATTACAGTGAGACTGAAGTGGAGTTTCAGGGAGCAGTGTGAGCCATCAGCTGGCTCAGTCAGAGCTTGCTGAAGGTTCTAATGTTGTACTGCAATGACAACAGTGTGGAGTGCTTAACACATTCTGCATTCATCTGCCTTTGAGTAGCAGCAAACTGTATCTGCTTTGATCTTTCTTCAAGAATAGCTGTTTCGTAGTCAGTTAGACTGGGGTGTGGGTCTTGACATCATTACCATAAGTAAATTTTAAACATGATCTGATCTGTTAATGTAGACTCTTCATTCATACTTGTTGTTACTCAGAGCTGGTTTGGCAGCTTCAATGCATCTAAAAAAAAAACAGGTCTATTATAAACAAAAGAAACATGTACTAATATAGTCCATACAAAGTATGATCCTTCTCACTGAAGAGGGGGCAGACCTACTGGTAACTGTACTCAACTCAGGCATGCCCAACATAGTGAACCTGAAAGAATTATATATATCTGCACTCCCACTCGCTCACTGACAGGAGCACACAATTAATCCTTTCCTTTTTCAATATGCACAGCTGCCAATGTTGAGACAACTGTGCTTTGGTATATTCTTTGACCAAACTTATGATTTCTTATATATTTTGATTGTGTTGTCCACAGTTTCTCTAAAGCTCAGATACAGCGTGCTAAATAACATAAAAATCTTATGTGTCTTTAGGTGGTTTGGCAGCAGTCATATACACTGATGCACTCCAGACTGTGATCATGGTCGGGGGCGCCTTTGCACTCATGTTCATAGGTAGGGCATGCACGCAGTCTATAAAGAGACAGTTGACTTTGATGGTAGCTGATATTTTGTGCTAATTACCAATAAGTGTTACTCAATGAACATTTTACATCACAAAAAATAAATAACTGTTAATCGTTTTTGCTCAGTGTTCTCTGTGCTTCAGGCTGGACTGTCACATCCAGATTTATGAGTAAGTAAAGTGTGTGTGTGTGCGTGTGTGTGTGTGTGTGTGTGTGTGTGTGTGTGTGTGTGTGAGCATTTTCCAGCATTCTCCAAGGTTGGCTGGTATGAGGGCCTTGTGGATCGTTACATGTCAAGTTTTCCCTCAGTGACAGTTGCCAACACCACCTGCCACATACCTCGTAATGATGCCTTCAACATGTTCAGAGACCCTGTGTCAGGTGATATACCCTGGCCAGGTTTAGTGTTTGGTCTCACTATACTGGCTACATGGGTCTGGTGCACAGATCAGGTAACTTTACTTACACGAATACACGTACAGTAGTTCATAGAAATGTGACGTTAGAGTGAGAATAACTGGTGGAGGGGGTGGCTTTAAAACACTGATAACCATTAGGATTTTTCTGAAATTATGGTGGTCTTTAGGTGCAAAGCTCAACAACAAAACAAAAACAGACCATTTCACAAACAGAGAGCACCACAACACAAGCACAGTACATGACACAGAAGTTGCCATCATGTTGTTCAAATTTAATCAGATCAGAGTCTGATGAGTATTTCAGACATATTTGAAGCTGCTGCTGCTCGGTATTAATGGTGGAAGTTTAGTGCCTCACGACAGCCAGGTGAAATAAATGATCAAACTAAATATATGAAACACAGGCAGCAGCATCCTCAGTATTTTCAAAAGATTATATTTGCTTCTTTTTTCCACAATACAGTGTCCAAAGGCCCGCATTTAGTTATCCCCAAAACCCTAGTATGAATTTCTTCATTAATTATTTGAATTGTCTGCTTATATGTGCAAAACTATACAGTATCAGTTTCAAGATTGGACAAACATACCCATTTAAAGTTCTTTATTTTTACTATTTTCTACAATGTAGAACAAAACTGAAGAGAATAAAACTATGAAAGAAGACATTTGGGTATGTAGTAAAGACAAAAGTGTAAACCAAATAAAATATATTTTAAATTTTAGATCCTTCAAAGTACCCATCTTTTATGTTGCAAACCCAAAACCAAACAGTCCATGATGTCTTCACCTTGGGCTTTTCTAAAAGTCCAGGAGTTCCAACAGGAGTTTGGACATACATCACCCGTCAAAAGTTTGGACACACCTTCTCATTCAATGTTTTTTTAATTTAATTATTTTCTACATTGTAGATTAATACTGAAGGTATCAAAACTATAAAAGAACACATATGGAATTATGTTGGAAATAAAAAAAAGTGTTAATCTTCAGTATTAATGTACAACGTAGAAAATAATACAAATAAATAAAAAGCATTGAATAAGAAGGTGTGTCCAAACTTTTGACTGATAGTGTATGCTAAGAATTTGTTTGCTGCTTTTCCTTCACTTTGCAGTCCAACTTTTCCCAAGCATGTTTGCTAGGTTTTGTGTTGGGTAATTGTGGAAGCCTGGTGATCTCATACAGCACTCCATTACTCCCCATCTCGGTGAAAAAGACTTTATATAGGCTACCAATATGTTTTGTGTCTGTAGGAGCCTAAATGCATTGAAGTTAATGTGTAGTGGTTAAAGTGCAGTAACTTCAGTTATGGGAAGAGTGGATGTGGCTAAGTAGTCAGCTGTCAGGCATAGAGGGGGGGAGCCACATGGTTTTTTGACCACAGTTTTGACCTCAATTTTCTTATTTTTGGATTGCCTTGGACTATTTTTTGGGATTTTAGAGAAGGAATTATTTTGCACACTGCATTTTTGTTGTTTGAAGACTTAGGTAAACAGTGCAACTTTCACGACTGGCCCAGCGGATTTTTTCTGGAATGTGGTACATGGAGAGAGGAATGTTCAGAGCGTCAAGCTGTTTACTTAGTAAGTTTAGTAAGTAAAAGTGTAAGGTTTCTCACTGAAACAAAAAATAGTTACACTACCTTTATAATGAATTAAAGTAAAAAGAAAACAGTCAAAGAGACAAACATTTCTTCTAATAATACTAAAAGTACAAAAATCTGTTAGACTGCAGTCATGTATTATAATAGACATGGTGATAATCATAACAGTGTCTGGATGTATGTTTGCATGTGCAGGTTATAGTCCAGAGGTCTCTGTCAGCCAAATCTTTGTCTCATGCCAAGGCAGGCAGTGTGTTGGGAGGCTATCTCAAGCTGCTGCCCATGTTCTTCATTGTGATGCCAGGCATGATAAGCCGAGCACTGTTTCCAGGTCAGTCTGTCTACGTTTCTCTGTGGGACTGTCGTATCTGTTATAGTAATTGTTGATATTATTCATTTAATTATCAATTAAATAATTATTGCTATTTCAAACACATTGTCAATACTGTTGGAACATACACCCCCTGTCCCATTCTTGGTATACCTATAAGACCGAATACAATCCAACAATCAGATCTACTATAAAGTCTGCAGATTATCATGTTTGCTGAAACTGTATCATACTGGCAGGTTGAATTGGACAGCATTATATTAAAATGTATCTCCAGAATTATTTCTTTAATTTTTGTACCCGAGGTGGAAAAATCTTAAAGCATAGAAACTGTTCCATAAAGAGTTGTTATGGTTTTGGTTTGTTCCAGCACATTTTTTAAATTGTAAAAGTTGAACAAATACCTGTAGAATCATTCTTTTAAAAAAACAAACAAACAAACAAACAAAACAAAACAAAATAAAACAAATAAAAAGCAATTGCTACTTTGTCTATTTTTGTAACTCACTAAGGTTTTACATATTCTTTCATCCCTTGTCTGTGTTTTCTTGTGTATTTTTAGATGAAGTTGCTTGTGTGGATCCAGTAGTGTGTCAGAGTGTGTGTGGATCTTCAGTTGGTTGCTCCAACATTGCTTATCCTAAACTAGTGGTAGAGCTAATGCCTGTGGGTGAGTCACACACTTTACATACAATTGAAATAATGTTTTTGAATTCTGCCATTACTTAAACAATTCCTACCACTCAAACATAGAGCAAGGGTTATATTCTTCAATAACAAGATAAAGAAACAGCAGCAAACAACAGGCTGTTACAGCAGAGGTAATTGTTGTGTAGCTCTTTTCTTTGGTAAGCCTGTCGGTCTTGACCCACTAAACTTCATTTGTACCTTAACTGATGTTTGCCACCACAGACTGCAGGGACAACAACAACATTAGCATCAAACACAAAAACATCAGGAGTGTCTGAGATGTTATTGAACAGGTCACGAAACACAGTAAATCAATTCTGGCATCTGCCCATCAACTTTTTATTCACCACTGTATCCTCTGTATAGTTGTGGGGGTCCTGGAGTCTATCCCAGCTGATTTAGTGTGAAGGCAGGGGACATGCTGGACAGGTCACCAGTATATCACAGGGCTACACAGAGAGACAAACAATCACACTCACATTTACATCTATTTAGAATCACCAATAAACCTCAGCATGTCTTTGGAAGCTAGAGAACATGGTGAAATCTCACGCAGGCACAGGGAGATAATGTAAACTCGAACCCAGGACCTTCTAGCTGTGAGGTAACAGTGCTAACCACTGAGCCAATGTTCAGCCCCAGAATAATAAGTACTGAGTAAGACATTCTTTGTCTTAAATTAGAGATTAAATATATTTAAATTTATTAATATATAGACTATATTGTAAGATTGTATTTATGATATGAGCAGAACAGAAACTGCCTAAAAATATAATGCTTTCTTAGAAATTAAATAGGTTTTGTTATTAGTGGTAAAAATCTTTCTTCGTTCATCTTTCTGCATCAACATTGAGCCAAAAATCTAGTAGATTACCACTTAAAGATTCGTCTGTTAATTATAACAAGATAATTAGTACCAATGCTGCAAAAGTTACACACAATGTGATGCATCCCTTTTAGTCAATTCACATGGTTAGACAGAATTATAGAACCTTGAATAGAGGTATGTCAGCGTAAAAATAATTGACCTGATATATTCTCATGCCAACTTTTTATTCTTTTTTGCAGGTCTTCGTGGTCTGATGCTGGCAGTGATGTTAGCTGCACTGATGTCATCTCTGACGTCAATTTTTAACAGCAGCTCCACTCTGTTTACTCTGGACCTCTACCACAAGGCCAGGCCTAAAGCTTCTGAGAGGGAGCTCATGATAGTTGGAAGGTAGGGGTGTAAAGATTAACTTGTACATAACAGAAAACCAATACCAGAGTCAGAGATTCTACTACATAAACGTGCCACTGACATGGCCCAGATTCTGCACCACATTCACAAAAAATTGATATGACTGACCTTCCCAAGTATTATGTCTTTTTACAATCTGAACATGCATGTTTGTGTGTGCGTGTGTGTTTGAATGTGTATTTTCAGGGTCTTCATTCTTTTCTTAGTGTGTGTTAGCCTGTTATGGATTCCAGTTGTCCAAACAGCCAACAGTGGACAGCTGTTTGATTACATTCAGTCAATGACAAGCTTTCTAGCTCCACCCATTACTGCTGTATTCCTAATGGCTATCCTCTGGCCACGTGCCAACGAGCAGGTTGGTCTCGCTCTCTCTCTCTCTCTCTCTCTCTCTCTCTCTCTCTCTCTCTCTCTGTCTCTCTCTCTCTCTCTGTCTCTCTCTCTCTCTCTGTCTCTCTCTGTCTCTCTCTCTCTCGCTCTCTCTCTCTCTCTGTCTCTCTCTCTCTCTGTCTCTCTGTCTCTCGCTCTTCCTCTCTCTCTCTCTCTCTCAAAGTCACTGGTCCAATCTTTAATTTTCTTGTGTACCGTAATTTCCGGACTATTGAGTGCACCTGAATATAAGCCGCACCCACTAAATTTAAAATGAAATATTTTTTTATACATACATAAGCTGCACCTGACAATAAGCCGCAGGTGTCCATGTTGTAATAAGAGATATTTACACAGATTTTTATTTAGCTTCTTATTAAATAAATGCTTTTTTTTTTCAAACAGTGCCTGTAACACGGCAGTAACGTGGCTGATTAAAAGTCAGTGATCGCTATCTTCACCTTCCTCCTGCGCACTAAAACCACTGAAGTCATCTTCTTCGGTGTCGGAATTGAACAGTCTCAGAATTTTTTCTTCACACACTTTCTCAGTCTCTCTTTCGTTGTCCCTCTCAACGTCACTTTCGGCTTGAGGCAAATTCGCGCTTGAGCTTGTGCTATCCTCTTCATCACGCAGCAGTCCAGCCTTTCGAAACCCGTTGGTGATCGAGGATTTTTTCCACGCTGTCAGGATCCACTGGCAGACTTTAGCAAAAGTTGCTCTTCGCATGTGGCCAGTTTTGGTAAATGATTTCTCGCCGCTTGTCATCCAAGCCTCCCACTCAACTCGGAGTGCCGCTTTAAATGCACGATTCACACTGATGTCCAGCGGCTGCAAAAACTTTGTTGTGCCCCCAGGAATCACAGCTGGGATCACACAGAATCAGTTATATGGGCCCTCATGCTGTCCAAAATGAGCAATGCTTTTTTTCTGTGAAAAAATTCTCCTGGTCGCTTACCGTAGCACTCTGTCAGCCATTCCTTCATGAGGCTTTCTATCATCCACCCTTTCTTGTCGACTTTCACGACGACTTCTTTCGGGAGTTTTTCTTTTGGCATCGTCATCCCCTTAAAAATCACCATTGGTGGAAGCTTTTGTCCGGATGCTGTGCAGCTCAGAACACAAGTGAAGTGCGTTCTCTCATGGCCGATTGTTTTCAGCGTGATGGACGATTCACCTTTCTTGTTAACAGTCCGAGTGAGAAGCACGTCGAACGTCAAAGGTACTTCATCCATATTTATGATGTCATCTGGTCCAATGGAATTCTCGGCTATCTTTGTTTGAATGAATTTGCGGAAGTTTGTAAGTTTTTCCTCGTAGTCGGTAGGGAGTTGCTGACACAAACTAGTCCGTGCCCTGATGAACAGGCCTTTTCGCCTCATAAATCGGAGACACCATGATGGTCCACCTTTAAAATCTTCAATCTTCTTTTCGGTGGCGATTGTTTTGGCTTTCATTCTGATCTGCACGGTGGAAACGCCTCAGCCGTCTGCTCTCTGTGTGTTCACCCAGCCTTCAAGAATGTTTTCAAGTTCGGGCCATCTGCTTTTATTACCTCTGAAAGCTTTTGTCGTCTTTTTGCACTGAGTCAGTTCTTCACGCTGCCGTCTCCAACGTCTCACCATCAATTCGCTGATGCCGAGCTTGCGTGCAGCAGCTCTATTTCCTTCTCCGACAGCTAGCTCGATTGCTTTTAACTTAATGGCCGCATTGTATGCATTTCTTTGTGGATTTTCCATGATGAGGGTGTGTGCAAGAAGCGCAAAATAACTGATCTGAAGAATTTAGTGCACGTGAATTTGATTTTATTCGAACAGTTTCATTGGTCCACTGTGACCTGTTTGGTAATTTCATTGGTCTGACGTGACCAGGCAAAAAACGTATTGGCGGCATGAAGCGCACCTGTAAAAATCCCTACATTAGCCGCACCCTTGGATAAGCCACAGGGTTCAGAGCGTGAGAAAAAAGTCACGGCTTATAGTCCGGAAATTATGGTATTTCCTTTTAGTAATAATAGGAAGATATACTCTGATACACTTTCTAAGTATAAACTAGATGCATGCTTGAAATAAAGGGTTAAAGGGCTTTATATCCCACATAAAGTTGTGGTTGTGATTTATTCTGCGACTCAGCATAAATTCACCCCTTATGGAGAGGAAAGGACAAATGCACAGTTTATTTGAATGTAACGTACTTTCACATTCCTCACATTAAATTGTGTCAGTTTACTTCTTTATATCTTTGGGCCATGCTAGAGAGCTTCAAACCAAATTTGATGTCTTCTGTAGCTCCTGAAAAAGACTGAGGCAAATAATTTTTTTATTTTATTATCTTTTTTTGCAGGGTGCATTCTGGGGTCTGATGACTGGACTAGTGGTAGGACTTATCCGCATAGTTTTGGAATTCTCCTATAGTCCACCTTCCTGTGGTCAGCCTGATCATCGGCCTACTGTCCTTTCTGATGTCCACTACCTGTACTTTGCTCTTATCCTATTTGCTCTCACATGCCTTATCATTGTTGCTGTCAGCTTGGCCACAGCCCCAATATCTGAAGAACATGTAAGGAACAGATCGTAGACACTTTTTGTTTACAATTCATGTGATTTATTATTCTTACCTTTGGAATGAGAAACAGAAAATGAGTATTGTCTCACACGAGCTTCAAATAGGGTTACAGGTATCTGCATGTTCTCCAGATATGCAAAGGCAGAGTAGAATCTTTCCTGTACTTAATCTTTTGTTTGCAAACCTATCAATAGTTAGTGCAAAATATCCAGTCTGTAAATAACAGAGGTGTTCACCAGCCCGAGCTCTGAGTTAACAAAGCATATCTTCACTTTGGATAACCGTTGCTAGAGTTGTTCAGTTGTAAAACAATCTAAATAAGGAAAGCACAGTAATCAAGACCCACATTCCCTTTGGTAGGAACTTAAAACCTATAACTTGGATCCTTGGATAAGACCTTTTTAAACCTCACAATAAGCTTTTGAGTTATTTCACTGTATTTTACAAACCAGCAAATCTATAATGTCGCTCTTTAAGACTATAGCATGGTCATAATAAATTGTATTATGTGTAGTTAGGTAGATAACAGAAGGAAACAGTGACATGAAGATTTCTTTTCCTTTGTAGTTTTCATTAGATACTAAATCAGATAAATGCTGTCTTGTGGTGTACCAGACATCAGATTATGTATTCATTGTAGTAATATCTGAAACATTATATCCACTGGACTAGTCACAATTTACAGTGTGCTTATTAATCTGTAAATATGACATTAAAACTCTGACACTCCTTATGAAGTACCTGTAGCCTGTATTTGCAAGAGTTGAAAACACAATCAAAATGCTGAATTTGCAGTGTAAATAGGAAAAGGTCTAGTCCACAGTATAATGTGAACCTGTAGTAAATGTCCTCAATTGGAAGGTAACCATGGTAACACTGACAGTTTTTGTAATTTTGTGCCTGGTTTGCTTTTCTCTCCTTTAGCTGCGCAGGCTGACCTGGTGGTCCAGACACTGCCTTGAGCCACGGATTGACCTCACAGGTCCCCAGGTGACGTCTGACCTGGTGAACTTTCACCTCAGTTCTGACTCTGACCGCTTGCCAGATTCCAAATGGCAGAGAGCTGTTCTGTGGCTTTGTGGTCTGACTGGCCAGGGCTCTCAAAGTGTACATCCAGACACTGAAAACCAAGAATTTGCCTCCCTGCAGGAGAAGCCTCTCTGGAGAAGAGTCTGCAATGTTAATGCCCTGCTACTATTGACTGTAAACGTGTTTCTGTGGGGATACTTCGCCTGATGTGCAGGTTTTGTGAAAGCTTAAGTTACTTTCTGTTTCACAATTATTCAGAACTCACAAAGTGGAACAGAGAATGAATTCTCAGATATGTATGAGATAATTATATGATTATATATAATTATATTATTCTTAAATGCACGATGTCAAGTTTGTTCTCAAGTAAATCAACTGCATGCATATACCATAAGTAGAATGCTCCTTGTGATTTGTCAACCATCGAGTTGCTACTCATTTGTTCCTCACTTATTTCCATAGTAACCTCTCAAAAAATGGTGAAATCACACCTTGGAGTTCCCCCTGTCATCAAAGTTGTTTACTTTCTGCACTGTCTCCTTCAGGCAACGAAACTCCAAAACCACCTAAACCAATTAATCTAGACTCAGTTCCTCCCTACTATTACGATCTAGCCCAAGTATTCAGTAAATCCCGTGCTCTGCCTCTGTCCCCGCATCAACCTTATGACTGTGCAACTGAGCTTCTCAAGGGTGCTACACTCCCCACCATCCGACTCTACAACCTTTCAAAACCTGAGCAGACCGCCATAGAGACCTAAATCCGGGAATCTTTGGCTGCTGGAATAATTCGTCCAAGAAGAAGCCGGTAGGCACCGGCTTCTTCGTGAGCAAAAAAGACAAGACCCTCTGACCCTGCATAGATTTTCGTGGACTAAATGATATTACCATTAAGAATTCATACCCCCTGCCATTAATCAACTCTGCTTTTGCCCCTCTTCAGGGAGCAACTGTCTTCACTAAATTAGATCTTAGGAACGCCTACCATCTCATTAGAATTCGTGAAGGAGATGAGTGGAAAACAGCCTTCAGCACCCATCTTGGACACTTCAAATACTTGGTCATGCCTTTTGGACTCACCAACACACCAGCCGTTTTCCAAAACCTGATAAATAACGTTTTGAGAGACATGCTCAACCGGTTCGTTTTCCTCTACCTGGATGACATACTAATCTACTCCCATAACCTGGAAGAGCACACTGGACACATTCGGCAAGTATTAGAAAGACTGCTTAAAAATCGTCTCGTATAAGCTGAGAAATGTGAATTCCATGCATCCACAGTCAACTTCCTGGGTTACATAATTTTTCCTGGGGAAAAAGGATGGACCCTGGAAAGGTGGCAGCTGTGCAACACTGGCCCATTCCTGGAAACCGGAAGCAGCTTCAGCGGTTCCTTGGTTTTGCTAATTTCTACAGAAGGTTCATCTGGGACTATAGCAAGGTCGCAGCACCCCTCACAGTCTTGACCTCCATCTCCAGACCATTCATTTGGACTCCTGAAGCTGAACAGGCTTTCCTGGACCTTAAAAACCGTTTCACCTCTGCACCTATACACACCCAGCCAGATGCCTCTCTTCAACTGTTGTGGAAGTCGATGCTTCTGATACTGGTGTGGGGGCCGTCCTGTTCCAACGATCCCCTAAAGATCAGAAGTTATAACAATAGTGATAAGACACAAAAAACACAGTTTCATGTGTAATAACCCAGACAGTGTTGGAAAAAGTAAAAATATTATAGGAAGAATTAAAACACAGTTCAAAGTAAATTAAGAGAGTCTCAGGGCCCTGACCTCATATGCTCCATTCCCTTTAGTTTTCAGCAAGGCCCATGGAACATTAAAAAAAAAAAGACCTGTGTGTGTACCAGTAAGTGTGATTCTAAAAAGTCAGAGATATAGCTTGGAGAGAGACCACAAAGGTCAAAGTACTTAGCACAAAGTATTTAGTAAAGCACAAAGTATTTAGTAAAATATTTAAATCCATCCTAAACCATAGTTGGAGCCAGTGTAAGGCTAAAACAGAAGCAGATTTAAACAACTGGATCAAATATTTGCTTGCCCAGCTATGCTAAAAAAAAAAAAAATCCAATAACTTCCATAGAATGTACTTTTTTCTTGTTTTTTACATCTGTATTTATGTGTGTGTGTGTGTGTGTGTGTGTGTGTGTGTGTGTCTGTGTGTGTGTGTATGTGTACAGACACATCTGCAGGGTGTGGTATTTATTACCGTTAATTGTTATGGTTTGTGTTCAACTGTGATATGTCAGTTGACACTTAAAGCCCCAGAGACATTTGACTTGATAAAACATGCATGGCGCCTCAGTGGTGGAGACATGAAAACAACCAACAATTTGAACTTGACCGAACCAGACTTCACATTGTTTCAGCATTTCAGACTCTAGGCAATCCATAGCCATCTTTGATTTGAAATATTAAACAAGAGAACTTGAGAGGATTTATGTAAAGGAAAGTATTTAATGCACTGCATATGCATTATGAGGACCCTACATTTTATTTAACTGCAAACTTTCAAAAAAGCATACACATATTTGACTGTTTACAATCCATTCATGTATTAGGCTATATTATAGGAATATTACAGGGAGCAATGTGCTATTATGATATTTATCTGTGAGTACATTTTGCTACTTTTCATTCCATCCATGGGCATGGTAAGGGCATGGCACACATTGGACAGGTCGTCGGTCCATCACAGGGCCTGTAGGATAGGATGTCTCAACTAAGTTTTAGTATGACTGCTTTAAAGAGTTAATGTTGTACTAAACTCATCCTTAACAAAGACTTTTCATCAACAGCATCCTTGTTTTGTTGACAGTTTTTCCCATTTGTAGAAAAAATGTATGACTCAGTCCTGCAAGGCAGTATAACAAATCTGGTGCTAATAAATACAAAAAAAATGGATGCTATGCTTTTAAATACATACTTCATCTGGTAGCGTATCACCATATTGTTAGACTGTTAGCAAGCAGTACTTGGCGACCTGGAGGTCCCTCTACCCACAGAGAAGGTGACTAAAGCCTCTTTTAGATATGCACTCCTTTACATCATTCTGACAGCATCTGAACATGTTGACATCATGTCTGAATAAGCATCCCAGCCCCTTGAACTGCATGTAGACACTATAATGCATTTCAAGTTATGTGTTTTGCATGTCTTTAGTTGCTGTAACACCTTCCATATATGTTTAATTGTCTCTTCCACAATTTTGCATCTATTACAGATCGAAACATTGCTTAAAATAAAACTCCACTGTGATGAAGAAACAGTCTGTAACAGGTCAGAGTAATCAGTTTCACCAACCAAAAATTTGATATTTTCTGGACATAAACTGAATTAGCGATGGACCTATGTAGTTACAGTGACCTTCTTCTGTGAGTTTCAGCAGCATCCTCCTTAGCAATAATATTACAAAAACATGAACATGTACTTAAAGCAAGTAATCGAGATTCAATCATAATCTGTAGCCGCAACTGCTACCCAGCCCAGCAATGTCATGCTTAAATTCACTACACGCTACACTACTGAGTGAACAGACAGATCGACTTGACAGTGTGGGGCTATTAGTCTGACCTCTGGTAGACAAAGCCATGCACTTACAGACAACTCTTTCCATGCACATCTGCGAATTGCTGCTCAGATTTTCACATATGCCAAGGCTGAAGTGTGGTGAAAATCAAGTAATAAGACTGTCAATTATGAGGCCTGCTTGAGTTGTAACTAATGACTTGTCTCTATTTCTAGCTCTTCGAACAAAGTACCAAACATTTTTGGCCATTAAAATCAATGAATGCATTTACATAACAGTGTACACATTTGCAGATTTATCAAAACATGTATACATCTCAATATACTTAAAAATCTGAATACAGATTTAGAGATTATTTTATACATCTGATAATGTACAAGGAGGTGTGATCAAAAACATCAGGCACTGCAGCCAGAAATTTGGCCACTTTCCCCTTCAAAACACTCTTCTTGTGCACTATTACATTCTTCTCAGAACTTCTGCCACATTTGGAACACTCTCCAGAAGTCCTGTTCTAACCACTTGCAGATGCAAATTTATGATTTTTACCTAAAACCTGTCCTCAATCTTGTGCAAAATGCAAACATTAAATTCCTTATCACAGTGACCCAATCTTCATGTCAAGGATTATCACTGGTGATGAAAGATGGGTCTGGCCATGACACAGAGACTAAACAGTCAACTGCAATACAAGACACTGCAGTTTTCTGGACTGAAGAAGGCACATCAGGTTTGCAGTGCAATCAATATTATGCTGAATCAATACAATAATCAATATTATGCAATCAATATTATGTTATTGAGCTATGATGAGTGTGTGTCTGTGTGTGTGTGTGTGCATCTGTGTGTGTCTGTGTGTGTGTGTGTGTGTGTGTGTGTGTGTGTGTGTGTGTGTGTGAGTGTGTGTGTGAGTGTGTGTGTGTGTGTGTGTGTGTGAGTGCATGCATATTTTGTCTATGAACTTGAGTTGTGTGGAGTCATAGATGGGCAATGATGCACCTGCATGTAGTTTATCTGAGATCAATCAGTAATACGCAAAATCATTGAGTGTGTGTGTGCGTGTGTGCGCATACATGTGTGTGTGTGTCTGTGGTTTTAGAGGTGTGTGGGTATGCGGGTGTGTGTTTTAGTCCACTGTGGCTGGGATTTTTAACTACTGGGTCAAAAATGACCTGAAGACGATTTTTGTGTTGGGGTAATTTTAGGAAAAGTCATTGAATTTCAAGTTGAAAAAAGGTCATTTGGGGGTTTTCTATGCTCCTAAACATAGTGGCAGGTCATTTTTGACTCGAAGACAACACGAGGGTTAAATAAACTCCTGTAAACTACAAGAACATATCATGATTGTCAACTATGTTATTCTTAGTCCTCTAAGTTACCTTTACAGGGTAACATAGTTGACAGGTAACATAGTTGACATTTTTGCTGTTTTCAGGCCTAAAATCAACATGGTCGCCTATAGCCAAACACCAAATAGCATTTTTAGAGAAAGATTCTTCTAAATATTATATATACAATTTAATAAAAGTGAAATTAAAACTTTTTTATAAAGATATTGTGGTAACATTGTTGACATGCAATAAATCCACACTTGACTCACACACAACTTTAAATTAAATAACTAAAAAAGAGGAGAAAGAACATACCTTGGAGTCTTGCCAGTCTTTTCTTCAGAAGGAAATGACATCACGTGGAGCAGGTCATGTGATTTGGAATCAACACACTTCCTTGAGATGTGTTTTTGTAATTGGTAACTTAGTTGAAAGTGATTTCTCAGACACAGATACAATTAGTTATTTTCCATATAAAATTTGATACATTGCCAGAAAAGAAATATCTGTCATGATTATCTCAACTTAATAAAAAGAACACAATCAAAGCTATTTTTGAATAATTTCATTTTATTATTGTTTAGCTAATTAGAAGGTGGTTGGTATTAAATTGGGACCATTATTCAGTTGACATTTTAGTGATATCCAGTCATTTTTTATTAATAAGTGATTGTTTCCATAATAAATAATTATAGAATTTGTGAAGGCATGATTATAATGAACATAAAAATACTATTTCTTTTTCTATAAATAAAAATGAACGCAAGATATATCCCATGGACTTCAAAAGCCTCTCAATTATACATATGTTGCTGTTCAGAGCTATGAATACAAAATAACGAGGTAAATCACACATGAACTCTTTCCTCATACAATTCAAACAAATAAATATAATGTATAACACGTGTTTAGACGAGCTTTACGGTTCCTCCGACGATGCGTGAGCACAACGTTGTATAGACAAAGAAACAGGAAGTTTGGCATCACAAAACATCAGAAGAAGAAGCGCGCACTTAACAAAATAAAAGCGCAACATCCCACAAGATGGCACTGCAGGAATACGTCTTGTTCATCCATAAACAATAATGTGTAGAAGACTAAAAATACAATTTATCAGACATTTACAATAAGAATGCGGAACCAGCATCTGGGACACCAAGCAGGGCAATAAGCAAACACAAAACAATCAAATATCTGACCAAATAATCAACGAAATAAGATCCCAGGCACAACATAAATAAACGCCAAAATAATAAACAAAATAAAGTAAATGCAAATGAACACAATCATACACAAATCCGATGCTACAAAATTTATTTTATTATTACTCTGCCAAGGAACGTGGTGGTGTTATGTGACAATCAGCTACGTTTCTCTGTGAATCTGTCTGTCCTTTCAACATTACTCAAAAACAGACCAACGGATTTGATGAAATTTTCAGGGAAGGTCAGAAATGACACAAGGACCACCATGACAACAACAGTTCCCTGGTGATGATCATGTGATTCTACTACAAATCCACCGTTGCCGGCTTATTGGAAATGATACTAGGAACAATTGATAGATTGTGGGGGGTTTTCTGAGTCCCATCAATTCCTGCCGCCTGCTACATACAGTTTTAGGTCAGGCGATTCATGCACACATGAATAACACATGTCTGTGTTCAGCACAAGGTCAGAGAATGAACAGTCTTGGCAGAGTATTGCGCTCTTTGAGTGCTTTTCTTGTTCATCTATATTTTAAGGCTTTATAAAACCCTCCCCACACACTGCACATCACCGCAGAGCAACACTATGCGCAGCAATCAGATGTCTATGTGAAACAGACAAGGCCAGATGCTGAATGCCGCTATACCATATGCGCTACACTCATTTTTTTTAAAACATATTTTTAATATCGTTTTCAATTTTTTGGGTTAGAAAATGCTTATTTTACCACAAAAACTATTTAAATAATGCAGCCATTGCAGAGCTGGTCTATGACTGAACTGTGGTGCTGCAATGCACCATGGGAGTTTGGGGTATTGGGGGTTTAAATGCCGTTATTGTGATTTACGTTAGTGTTCCAGTGGTATTAATGTTTGTATTTTATTGTGTTTTTGTGGTTTAGTCAGCCTAGTTAGTTTGGTTAAGTGTTGTATTGTTAGGACCGTGACTGTGAAGTGTTGTGTGTTTGATGACTCCTTGCTACAGTTATACCAACATCTCTTTGTCAAAAGAAAAGCATTTGGCAGTTACGTAGTACATAAAGAGCAGATAATTGTTCTCCAGGACTAGTTTCTAATGCAACTTGCCACAGTATGAAATACAGAAAAAAATATCTGTTCTGCAAAATTTAATGATATAGCAAAACATTCGTGGTACCAACTGTGATTGAAAAATCCATGATACAGTGAGACAGCGAGAAGTGAACTGCGATATGGCGAGGGACTGCCGTATATTATATATATATTAGTGGTGGGACGTGACAAAAAAAAATTAATGCAATTAATTAAAGGTTTGTAATTAATTAATTGCAATAATTGCATTTTTTATCAAATAGCAATATTTGATACAGTAAGCAAAGTTTTTCAATTCAAATAACTTTTGGTTGACGGTTGAATCAATGAATAGACATTCATGTTTATAATTTTTTTTAAACAGAGTTTTATGGATTTTTATATTTTCACAAACGGACAAAAGAGCATGAAATTGTACATCATGTTGCACATTTAAAACAGAAGAAGAAAGAAAAATAGTAATAAATAAATAAAAAAGACAAGAAAACAAATTAAGGCTACATTGAGAGTCAAATATTTAAATAAGCTAAGTTGCAAATGAAAGTAAGGGAAAATAAATGAATACAAAGAAATACTGCCACCATACCATGTCATACGTTCAAGACAAGATAAAGTCCAGCTTCCAACCCGCCCACCCCCCAAACCCCCACAGTCTGATGTCATACATATTATCATAAATTATCAGATTTTAAAGATCATTTACAGTCAAATTTAATATCTGATGACAAAGGACCAAAGCTAGCTGAGCTATGTTGATAATAGAACATGCAATAATAAAGGAGGAGGATGCTCATTTGTTAGCTCCCAGCAATTTTGACCATTTTATGTCATTCTGTCCCCTCATCACAAGTTGAGTCAGTTCTTTAGGTAGATATCTGAGCACAGGAGACCACGTCTGTGAAATACCTCTCATTACCCCTCAGAATTGCACTAATCCTTTCATGAGGGAGGACCCTAAATTACTCTCTATACCACTCTGGTTTGTCCTTCATCCAGTTTATCAAAATGCATTTTCTAGCCAATAACAACAGTTTGTCACATAGTTTGAAATGTGGTCGTGTCAAAGCAACTGATATTGATGGAAGGCCAAGAATGAACAGGCCTGGGTCACTCCTGATGTTGACCCGAAAAACACCTCTCAGCTCTTTAGAGATTGCACCCTAGAATCTTTTGATCAGTTTGCACTGCCAGAAATAGTTATAATAGGTTCCAAACTCTCTTCCACATTTATTACATAGGGGAGAGGTCTGGCTATCCATCTTATTCAGTATGTAAGGAGTTATATGTAAGCGGTGTAGTATTTTATACTGTGTCTCTCTGAGTCTATTACATATGAATGTTGATCTAATTACCTTAATGGCTTCCTGCCAGTCATCTTCAATTTACACTGTGTCAAGATCCCCCTCCCATTTCTGTGCAGTGTTTCTGGCATAATCTGGGCTAAGAGAGCAAAGCAAAGTATAGAAGGCGGAGATAAAATGCATGATGTTTTTACAATCAACAAAGAATCCCTCTATCTCATTGTACAAGACCAAACCAGAGGAAGAGATATTTCTAGAGCCAACAAAGTGGCGGATCTGGAGAAAACCATAAAAGTGTTCTTTGAGGATACAAAATTTTGATTGTAGTTGTTGGAATGTCATGAGTACATTTTCTGTATACGAATCTCCTACCACTCTCGCTCCTCTGCTATGCCCACAGGTCAAAAATGCTGGGGACGAGACCTGGGGTAAAATCCTGGTTTCTTATAAGGGGGGGGTCAGGAGCGAGTTGCAGGGCCCCCTTCCCAGGTGTTTACAGATTCCCTGCCACGTCCTAACTGTGTTCTATATAATTGGATTATTTTTTATGTCCCTTGGTAACTCCTTCCCATCACCTGTGACTAGGCTCCACAGAGCGGAAGTTTGGGAGGCCCAAGAGTCCAAACAGGGCTCTGAGTTAAGATGAGCATGTAACCACTCCCATAGAGCACAAGCATGGCAAGCCCAGTTGTAATAACAGATGTTTGGTAGAGCTAGGCCTCCTCTATCAGCAGGCAACTGTAGAGTTTTGATTTTCTGTTGTGGTCTCTTGCCATGCCAGATGAATCTAGAGAATGCTCTTTCTATATAGGCTGTTATTTTTTTGGATAACCATAGAGGCAATATTTGAAGAGGATATAAGATCCGAGGAAAAATGTTCATTTTAATTAGACTTATACATCCCATGAATGATAGAGGAAGATCATGCCACCTCTCTGAGTCCCTCTTTATTTTACTAAGAATTGGAGAGAAGTTAAGCTTCCATAGCTCTGCCAGGTTTGGGGAAACATTGATCCCAAGGTAAGTGAAGCCATTTGGAGAACATTTCAGGGGACAACTGGGGGGCAGATTTTGGACAGTAGAGTTACCTAGCGGCATAGCTTCTGATTTATCAAAGTTTGCCAAACTCGTGCATAATGGACAGGGTAGCTGGTATTGATATGTCGGGTTTTGTTAAGAACAACAAAATGTCATCTGCGTAGATAGCTATTTTGTGGACTTTACCTCCAATCATCACCCCGTGCATGTCTTGTTGTGACCTAATAACCTCAGCTAGGGGCCTGAGTGCAAGGGCAAATAGTAGTGGGGACAGAGGACAACCCTGCCGGATCCCCCTATGTACTGTAAAAGATGGGGCTTGAACACCGTTAGTCATAACACAAGCTGCTGCGGAGTTGTAAAGTGTCTTGATCCATTTCAGAAAATTCCCTCCAATCCCAAACCTCTCCACGACATTGAATAAATACTTCCATTCAATCCTGTCAAATGCCTTTGCTGCATCCAGGGATATGGCAAAGGCTCTGCAATTTGATTTGAGTGATGAATTACAACCTGAACAACCTGAGAAGCCTGCAGAAAAACCGGCACAGAAGAACGAAAAGGACGAGAAGCAGGATAAAGTGCAGGTGGAAAAAAAGACTGTCGAGAAGAAAGATGACAAGTAGGCCCTTTTGTATGATTTTGTATGATGGTTTTGTATGAATCTGGTCTGATCTGGATTTATTAGGAATGTCAAAGGCTTCTCCAGTCTCATTGCAAGTAATTTTCAAAGCAATTTACTGTCTACTCCAATAAGACTAATAGGTCTATATGAGCCACAGATACAGCTGTATCTGATGGTTTATCTTTCTTAAGATGAGATTAATATTTGCCAGGTTTAGTGCTGGGGGGAGGTGACCACACCCAAATGAGTGTACAAACATGTCCACAAGAAGTGGTCCAGCTAGTAGATGGCTTAGAATTCTTATAGAATTCTGGGCAGAAGCCATCAGGTCCAGGTGCTTTACCACCCTTAAGGGAGGGTATGGCTCCTTGGACCTCCTTCTGAGATATAGGTGCATTTAATGTTTCTTGGCCTAACAAGATAGTTCATGATGTATATATATATATATATATATATATATATATATATATATATATATATATATATATAGTGATTTCCAGTGTCCACTACAACTCAGGCTGCTACTGTAAGAGATTGCTAACAAAATTTCGCTGTGTTTTAATGTACATTGATAATGAAGGCATCTTATCTTGTCTAGAGTCTGGAGGAAGAGTTGGCTTTATTATCAAATAAGCAGTGTCACATGCCTCCATTCTATGCCGCAATGATGCAGTAGTTTGTGGTAAAGGAGTCCTAGCCAAAGACTAAGTGCATGAATGAACATACTTTTCATCTTTGGAAAATATTCTAATAACAGGGGTTGATGGATTTCTTATTTTCATGAGCTATGAGACATAACAACCAAAATGAAAACAAAAACTGTCAGACTGGCAGCTGCCAGATCTAGATAGTGCTCTCGCTCTCCCTCTCTTTCCTCCTCTTTTTCCTTTTTAGGTGTTCCTTGGATTAATTGCTGCGTCAGGTGTTTCACATCACCCTCATCAGCCAGTTCAGGAGCAGGTGGAAACGCTGCCAATCAGACCTCACTCTTTCAGCATATAACCAGACGCTACTCACCTCTCAGTGCCAGATCGTGATACAGCCTTTTTGGACCTGCCTGGTCTCACCTGGATTCTTCGCCATCTCCTCCACTCGGGGTTCATCCATCACAGCCATTCCTTAGCGTCCTCTCCATACCTACCTGCTGTCTCAAGTTCTCTATGGATTTCATCCACCAGAGGTCCTCCAGTGTGAGCCCAGTCCGAGCATCAGCCTTAGATTCATTTTGTGATTGTTTATTGAAGTAACTTTGGATAGTATTTCTGTGCCCTATAGTTATAGTCTAGGTTGAGTTTCTAGAAGTTTACATTCGAGCCTGTTGTTTGTGCTAGGGTTTAGAGTTTTGCAGTTTTTGTAAAGCTTCGCTTATCCTTTCTTGCCTGGGTATTACCCACCATGAGTTAGCGTCATTGTTTGTTGTTTGTCCTCCTCACCACTAGTTGTGTTAGAGTGCTCTTCTCGAGTAACAGTGTTGATAGTTTCGATCTTTGTTTTGGTTTGTAATGAAATCACAGTCTTGTGAATAAACTCTGTTAAACTGCTTCTACGTGTCTGCTCATTTCCTGCACCTGAGCGCCTTCTAAACCCGTAACAAAAACAAGGCATGTAATATTTCATTTTATATGAAATGAAGTGCTGCACAGTGGGTTGGTGGTTAGCACTGTTGCCTTGCAGCTCGAAGATCCTCGGTTCATGTCCCAGCCTGGGCCCCAGACCTGTCTGCATGGAGTTTGCATGTTCTCCCTGTGCATGCGTGGGTTTTGTGTGGGCTTCCTCACATAGTCCAAAAATATGCTGAGGTTAACTGAAATTATCCATAGGTGTGAGTGTGCTTGTTTGCCTGTATGTGTAAACCTGGGTGAAGGTAGGGTACACCCTGTCACCAGGGTGTACCCTACCTTCACCCTAAGTCAGCTGGGATAGCCTCAACAGACTTGACAAATGGGAATGAGCTGTGGAGGGTTTTGAGCAACATACAAGCAGCTAAGCACACATCATTGCCAGGTAAATATTACTAAAATAGCAAGCTGTGACAGTACTTGGCCTAACAAGATCTAGCTTTAGGAGCATGGAAGTGAAGAAGGGACCTTCAATTGTCTTCTTCTCAAGGCAGAGGATGACCCTGCACTGGGGCACTGGTTGTAAAAACACACAAAAAAACAACACTGCTACACCAGCCCTGTTATTCAAAATAAAATTCTAAGTTTAATGAGTAATATGATCATTTGTACCATCACAGGAGAAATCAGGACTTGACCAGTGGTTCATTATTCAAATGGAACACATGTAAGTTTGACATAGCAAGAATCCATCTGTCTCCACTATGAGATCGTTCCACCTCAATTCACCAAATTTTTAAAAGGTTCTTGCCTGACTATTTCATACTCCTCTGATGTTTGTCCGTCCATTTGTATGTTATTAAGTAAAACATAAAATCTGGAGTCATAATTTTTTGAAAAGAGATGGGATTATGCCAATAGTTGCATGTTTTCTTTGTGCCAGTTTGTGGAACAATGTTTGAAGAGCCATAGCTTGAGGAATAATGTAACATATACCATCATAAATCTGGTTTGTATTCTTCTATCAAAGCAGTGTTGCTTGTATGTAGGTATGTAAGACCATATGTAGATATCAATAAGCCTGCAAAATTTCAGGACTCTCGCTCTTATTTCCCAAGTTAAACCTTAATTCTAGTCAGATTTAGTTGCTTCTTTGCTATTTTTGATGTGTTTTGGGTCTTTTTTTTTTTTTTTTTATTGAAACACCTGACTACATCCAGGACCCTAATCTTCTGACATTCTATTAGTTTAAAGCAAAGGTTCCACTGGCAGTAAAACAACCCAAGAACATAGTACTACTGCTTGATGGTAGGTATGGTGTACTTGAGGTTAAAGGTGCCACCCGTTCTCTCTCAAACATTTTTCTGGTCACTGTGGCCAAATAGCAAAATTTTTTGTTTTTTCTGACCACAGAATTTTTCTCCAGAAAAAAAAAAAAAAACTCCAGCCTTTTCTTTGTCCAAGTGATCAGCAGCAAACTTCAGCTGAGCCCTTGGAGCAAAAGTTTCTTTCTTGCACAGCAACCCCACTTGACCCATATCGATGTAAAACACACACTTGACTGTGGACACTTACAGCTGTGTTCCAGTAGCTTCTTATACATTGTAGATCTCCTTTTTGGTGGTTCTTGGTTGACTCTTGACTATCCTTGTCACAGTGCTGATGAGAGAGGTTGAGAAACAGCTGGAGAACCGACGCAGCTGCAGCCAATCCTCTCATCATCCTCCTATAAAGGCCGCCGCTGCACGATCATTTTTGTCTACCTCCTCTCCAAGTCGGGAGACAGAGCCGACGGAGCAGCCCGCGTCTTTCCCCCCTGTCGTCCACCAGACAGTGGACGTGAACCCCAGCCATCCCTGGCCACCGCAGCCGCGCTCCCCCAGGAGAAAAGCGCCGGCGCGAGCCTTCCCCGCCTCTGACTGCTCCGATCGGCCGGCCCGCTCCCTGAAGAAGCCGCCGGTCATCCAGGCTGCAGCTGCCGCGCTCCCCCAGGTGCCAAGCGCCGGCGTGCACCTTCCCCTCGTCTGCTGCCCCCACAGGAGTCTGCCTTCTGTCTGCTCTGTGTCGCTTCTCACATTTGGGTTCAAAATCCCCGCAATCCATGACAATCCTGACCAATTATCTCTCAGCAGCAGGTGATAGTTTATGTTTTCTTCCTGATCCCAGTAGTGATACAATTATGTCATGCACGTTATGCTTACAAACAGTTGATTTTGGGATCTGTAGCTGCTTTGATATGATTTCAAGTGACTTAGCTGATTTGCTCAAGTAAATGATTTACATTTTCACATCTGTGCTAAGCTCCTCAGGCTTTTCCACTGTATTTTCTGTGGTTTACTGTGTCAAATTGGGTCTTTTTGAAATTTGCTCAAAGTCAGCCTCTGTAGAAAATCATTACCACTCACAAAAAGTTAATACAACTATCTACATCACCAAAACACGTGATTCAAGTTGCTGTATGCATATTTTTGACCCGAAGATCTATTGTAAATTTATGAAAGGACAAAAACGGATGATTGTTTTTTGTGACAAAGACACGTTTCCATCATAGAAAATGAAGAGCTCTAGGAGTCATTGGACACTGAAAACTGCCATGATATGCATGACCTCTACAAGTGTAGGTAAACTTTTGTTCACAACTGTACATTTAACAGTAGCCCCACAGAACATTGCCTTCAAGTTGCATCACTTGAAAAGAAAATCAGGTCAGTTAGGTTTTTTACAGTGTACTTTAAGCAATACCCAAACGAAAGGCATCAAGTATTTTTTAAATGGTTCTATCACCATGAAACAGCAAAAAGAAGAAGAGGTCTTAACACTTTTGAACCCATAGTTATAATAACAAAAATCAACCCAAATCCAATAGATTCCAAAATGATGATTTAATATTTTCTTTTTATTGGTACAAAATAACATATAATCATATAACTACGTAGGAGACAATACAAGACAATAGAACAGTAGACAGCCTGAAACATAACATGATGATGCAACAAAGTTGAAGTTACCCATACAAGTTGACTGAAGATGATACAGTGTGTACATTGAAAAGGGATGGCAAAGTAAGGCTTGATAAGTCAGGTGGAATAATTCCAGGATCAGCTTATTAATATTGATTTTTTATAATTTCCAATTTGGTACTTTTTTATTGTTAACATTTTAACTATTTACTTTCACCCTTGTTGGAGTAGTGATCAATTAACTGTAATGTTTTCTGTGTTTTGGGGGCCTCACACTCCCCCATCCCTCCCCACTTTATATTATCAAATTTAAAAGAGGTATTATAAAGAATCTGCTCTCTCTGCATTAGCTGTTTTGCATTACTTGAGTCCCACAAGCCCCCCCATCACCAGAGAATAGGGTAGAGGAATAGTTTTTTTTGGCATTTGGAAAAGGTTTATTGCTGTCTAGGCAATTTTTCATTCACTGAATGTCTTTCGTTTCGTGCACCACCACCTTGGAGTAGGTGGGAGCTGTGCTCACCGTGGTAGTAGAAGATCCCAAATTGCTGCTCCGAGAGCTAATGGATGGGCTGCCCTTGCTGACGAGGACTCTTTGTAGGCCAGATACTTCACACTTCTGGGACAGACTTCCTGCTTCCTTAACCAGCTGACTGCTGCTCATTGGTTCTCTGACCACCAGGACTGTCTGAGATCCTGAAAGCCCTCCTGACTGTAGAGAACCTCCTTGAACAAGGCGTGTCTGGCTTCCCTTCAACACTTTCACTGATGCTGCAGGGACCTTGCTCTCAACTAGCATCATAGGCTGGGAACCAGAGAAGTTTCCAGCATGGATTAGGTTTCCACGGCTCCCATGAACCTCATTATTCGCCACTAACACCATACCGGGGCCCTGGGTTTGTGCACTGGACATCACTGTCGTCCCTTGAATGATTACTCCTTGGGAAGGCCTAGACTGGGTGTCGTTAACCAGTACCATACCTTGAAGGTTGGTGGCTGGTGCTTCAGTCAGCAGCACAGAGTTCTGAACTTGTGGCTGGACTACATAGTGCATCGGTTGCAATACAGGGGTGGTGGTGTAGTAGACGGGCTGTGGCTGCTGCTGCAGTAAGAGCATCTGGTTTTGATTCGCCACTCCTGTTTTCACTGTGGTCATCCCTTCCCTCACTGTGGCTGTCTTTTCCATCTCCAACTGAGAACTCTCAGTTGCCTTCCTGACCACAGACTGCTCTGCCTTGGGGATAGTTGGCTGCAGTTTGGGTGAAGCGGGCAGCTGTTGGGCCATCATCAAACTGGATACTGATGCTTGGGCAGTAGTTATGGATGAACTGGGCAGAGGAGGGCACACTTGTTTGACCTCAGTTTGGATCTTCTTGCCTCCGCACACCTCAGCAAGAGTCTTGAATTTCGGTCCAAGATCATCGAGGAACTGCAGGTCATTTTCAGATTCTAGAAGGCTACAGCAGCCCACTGAGCCAGCAGAGGAGCCCTGGCCCTCGTAGTCGTACACTAACAGACCATCTTTTACCCCAAGATTGTCAGTTCCACTTGCTACCTTCTGTTGAAAGAGCATTCACCAACAAGTTTATTTTTTGATGAGTCTCTTTTATGAATCTAATTTGTGTTTTCATCTTGAAATAAACAGAAGTTTCACACAGTTTAAAAGAAACTATCAAAGATTACACATCTCACTATTAGGTACTAGACACACCACAGACATCTGTTTGCATAACATCAGAAAACATACATAATGTCTGATATCCCACTGTGAAGTGGTAGTGCCCAAAAGCAAGTCAATTAATGCAAAGCAAGTTACTTTAAGGGCTCTTTAAAACAGATATTTAGAATTAACGCCAATCAGAAATTTAGCTTTATTCTGCTGTTAAGCCTTTTCCATTGGTCAGCTGACTACTCACCTGATTGTAGTACTGTCCCAGGAAGTGATCTGGCAATGCTATGCCAGCGTAAATTCCTCCACCTCCTCGTGAGTCCATGCCCTCATACTCAGAATAGAAGCCGCTGCCTTCATCCTGGTTCATTCCCCACATTCCTTCTCTGTTCACATTTGAAAAACCCTCTTGAATGGCACCCCCATTCATCCCATTCATGGAAGTGACAGATGGCTGGAAACCCAAACTTGCCATAGGTGACATTGCTGAAGTTGTCTTCGCTGCACCCATCCCCATGGCGACCATATCTCCATCCACTTGTGTTGGCATGTTGAGCAGTGGCATCTCCTATAATCAGACAGGCATTAGAACATTACAATATAGCAATTTTTTTTCTAATGTGGTCAAAATCACTTAATGCTTTCAAGCAGACATGCCAATACTTCTGATCTCAACCACAAAGGTAAAGTGTTTCAGTATGTTGGCCTCACCGTGTTTTCTCCCTGGTGCTCAGTGTGGTAATTAATGAGGTGTGACTTGGTGTCAAAAGGCATCTCAGTAAAGAGGTCTGGAAAACCTGCAGCACCCCCACATTGGCAGAGAAGTAACAACAGAGGGATGACTGTAAAAAAAAAAAAAAAACAAAACCAAAAAAACTTTAGTCCAACTTAAATACTCCGAAGGTGCAATGGGGGGAGGTGCAGTTTAGGATTAAGTGACACAATACAGTGTGATTATGCCTGCTTTTACAGTAAGCATTTGTGCAGCATTAGCACAACACCATCTGTGGCTTGACCAACATCAGTTATGTTGAAAAGGGAATTTAACAGCTCAGGAACTTTCTTACTGACATATAAAGCTGAGAAGCTATCTGAAA
Source organism: Amphiprion ocellaris (assembly GCF_022539595.1). Lineage (NCBI taxonomy): Eukaryota > Metazoa > Chordata > Actinopteri > Pomacentridae > Amphiprion > Amphiprion ocellaris. The sequence goes on along the minus strand of NC_072767.1, from coordinate 9,549,822 downwards.
AAACATCTTCAGCTTCTATTTTACACCTCCAAGTTTTCAACAACCACAAAATACAGCAGCTGTGCAAACCTGAAACTCAATGATTCCACTTGAACTGTCTCCTCCAGCAGTGCTGGTAAATTAATGACTACCGTAGAGAGGAAGAGTCACAACACAGAGGTAATGGTGGTTGAAATGATGCTGGAGTGTTTGGGGCTGAGGACTCTGATAATCTTGAGCAACCAATTAGGTGGTAGCTTCAGGACCCTCTTTGCAAAAAGTTGCCCTGTTCTAAAAATTCTTTATTGCAACTTATATACATTTTGATGCACCAGAAATGAAGCATAGCAGTGCTACATGTATTTTAATCATAGAAGTTCAAGACAACTTCTTCAGCAACATTCTTAATGTGGCAAGTTGTATTTTAAGTACAGATACAGACTTGCTCCAGCACTGGAACCATCAAGCCTGGGATGTTACGTTTTTGATCCTCATCAGAATGAGCATCATATCACATCACGTCACTGCTACTTACGTAGCAGCAACAATAGGCCCAGAAGCAGCAGTCCGATGCCTGCAGGTCCTAACTCTGTTTTCTTGCTGGGCTGGCCATTGGCACCTCGTTGTCCACACACCACTCCATCCTCACAGGTGCAAACCTGGACCTTCACTTTCTGTGGTTCAGGGCAGGCTTCTCCCTGCTGGTCCCTCACCTCAAATTTCACCTCGTAGAAACCAGGCCACAAGGACTCCTGAGCCCTCAAGATAGCTGCAGTGTCTGCCAACAAGAAGGACAAGAAAACAAAAAGTAAAGAAAAAAATGCATTACTCTGAAATTCACTGTGTTCTGGATTAAAGACTTGAAGTCCACATTCTAGTTTAGAAACAAAATGTTCTGAACTCGGTATTCAATTGAGTCTAAGATTCACACAAAGTGTCCTAGTCAAAACAAATTTTAGGGTAGCTTAAGATCATAATCTATTAACTGTACAGCTTGAAACAACTCATATGAACCCATTTTAAAAAAGAAACAGATCTGCAGGCACAAAAGTTGTCAATACATAGCCATTTTGTAACTTATTCTCTATTCTTGTATACCACAGCTTATTTTTATATCCAACTACAATATCTGTTAAAAAGTAATTTTCTCACCATTTAGTTTCTGAACTTGCCATTTTCCTTCAGTGCCTTCTGGGATGATGGCAAACTCAAAAGGAGGTCCATTTGGACTCGCATCCTCATCGTTAGCATTCACTATTACAGCATCCGTTGTGGTACACATAGTCTGCACGTCACTGGTCAGAGTGGGGCAGTGGTCATTGAAATCTTCCACCTGAATGGCGATCGTGCCAGTGGCTGTTTTAGCTGGCATGTCTGCGATGACAAAACAGAAATCCAAACATTTCACTTGGCATTTTGCTTTGCTTATCTTTTATTTTTTTGCAAGTTTTACAGACAGACACTTTGGTCCTGATGCTGGTGGACAACTGTTTGCTGTGCTAATTTTCTGTTCAGATTGACAGTAGCACAAATCTATCGTTTCATTATTCTTATTTCCTATTCTTTATACTACCACTGGCATGTTAATATCAGCAAAGGCAAATGTCACAGCCAGTGCTTGCACTGCAATATACTGAACTGGTGACATCATTATGTGGTCCTTTAGGAGGGTGATCCATTCACCAAGAGTATGGCATCATGTGGAGAGATGTTCTGACATTCATCAGAGGTGATTTCAGAGGTGGGTTGGTTTGCTTTACCTTTTTCTTTAAAATACCCCAAAGGTCTGTTGGATTCAAGTCAGGCAACATACTCATCTATGTCATAGTTTTTACTTTCTTCTTCTGTAGAAACTCTTGTGTGATTTCGTGATTTAGATATTTCTCATTCTGAAATATTCCTCTTCTGTCAAGCTTCTGTATACTGGGAATCATCTTGTCAGTCATTGATTTGGTATGTCCACAGACATTTATGTTGCATCTATGAATGTCACTTCTCCCACACCTTTTGCACTCATGCAGACCCATATTATTACACTCTGACCTCCAGCTTTACTATCAGGACTATGCTTTCACTGTGATAGTCCTGGCTATAACAAGCTTGCTGGACCCCATCTGAGATGAACAAATGTATCTTGGTCTCATCTGACCAATGATTGTGCTTCCAATATTCATCGGGTGTCATTTATGTTCTACATTTTCATCAAGCAGTTTTGTACTGAACAACATCAAGGGTGTTTTTCATATTGTCCATCCATAGACAGATGACTGATGTTATGAACTGTCCATCCCACTTTCTAAGCTGTCACAGAAACTATGTTCACTGACATCACAGTTCAAATACCTGGGTGTTGACATCACACATGACCTGACGTGATCCCGTCACATTAACACTCTAGTGAAGAAAGCTCGAAAGCATCTCTACCGTGTCAGATGCCTGAGGGACTTCAAGCTCCCTCTCAAGGTGCTCAGGAACTTTTACACCTGCACCATTACAGTGTTTGGCTGAAAGTGTCAGCACCTGGATGGGCAGCAGCACCCAGCTGTGTGGGTGGTCTGCTCGGCTGAGCACACCATCAGAACCACCCTCCCCAACCTGCAGGACATTTACAACAAACGCTGCAGGTTAAAGGCCAGGAAGCTTGCGAATAAGCCCACCCATCGCAGCCACAGACTGTTGTCTCTGCTGCCATCAGGGCGGCGTTACCGTTGCCTGAAGGCAAACACAGAGAGGATGAGGAGGAGCTTATTTCCACAGGCTGTCCGCCTGCTGAACCTGAAACAACAGACTCAATAGACAATCAACCTGTAAATCCTATCCACTATACTGTGTATATATATATATATATATATATATATATATATATATATATATATATATATATATATATATATACGTGTGTGTGTGTATATTTTGCATTACTCCTGTTAGTTTGAAAATGTAATGTTTTCAGAGCTTCTGGAACTGTACATTGTGATTTTGTCATGCTTCATTGTTAAATGTCTTTAAAGCCCAAAAGGCTGGGCACCAGAGAGATGTAGTGCACCCAAATAAACCATCAACCCACAGCTGCCTTTAACAAGACTAGCTCTGTAATGTAAAACATCTGACGCTGGAGTAGGTACCTTCTGTAATGCAGAGTACTTTTGCGATATATGTTCCATTGACCAGGGCTGGAGATTCTCTGTCAGGAATCTTGTTCAGTTTGATCTCAGCCGTCTTTGGGTCGATGGTTAGCCAGTTGTCAGGGTCTGAGCCCTTGGCATACCTACAATAGAAATAGGATGTGTCCATTACCATTATTGTACACAGAAAGTAAAGCTGATATTACACTTTATCAGTCTTTATGTGTAAGTGTTTGTATATGTGCAGACCTGACATTTTCAGCTGGTTTCCCAGTGTCTCCATCGATTGCAGGGTAGCGGGCAATAACATCATTAATGTTGATGGAGTGGCCTCCCTCTGACATTGGAATAGCTTTGATTTTGGGATCAAAACGTGGCCCCTCAGGCTGGTTCTTCACATTGATTTTGATAGGATAGGTTTTAAATCCTACACTGCTAGCACCACTAGCACCACTGGTACTACCTGTGCTGCCTGTGCCACCGCCACCACTGGCTCCACCAGTACCACCAGCACCACCAGTACCATCGGCACCACCAGCACCACCAGTACCACCGGTACCTCCACCCCCCCCACTTCCTCCATTATTTAATCCAAATTCATATGGTAGAGCCTTGTTCCTTACAGCAAGCCCTAGTTCAAGGTTCTTTACATCCTCGTAATCCACAGCCTGTGAAATAGTACATGCAGAGAACATTGGTTTCAGTTTTGACATAATCAAAAACTCTAAGCAGTTACATTTTACAAAATTTTACAGAGTCAGATGGCTACATGTTTACATACATTTGCTGATCAGCTATTTAGTTTCTTAGTCATGTCTGCACCTAGCCTCTTTTTGATTTGAAATCAAAACTGTACTACCTTGTCAAGCATTAGGATGCCCTCGTTGGTCTTGGGGTCTGTTTTGATGCTGAAATACCCAGCCTCATTGCCTTTGACAATATCAAACACAGCTTCCCAGTTCTCTGTGCCCTTGAGGTCCACGTCCTCTGCTTTGATTCTCATCACCTCCACACCTTCTGTGTTCTCCTCAATGTCTCCCTCATACTGCAAGTAAAACAGTGCAGTGCTTGCTGTTAGTGGTCAAAGTGTATATTAATTAACATTAACAGATGCAGGACAGACAGATATTTCTCCTAGAATCTTGTCTTTGAACTTCGACATCAAATACGATGATGTTGCCCCACTACCCATATCAAACATGCAGCGTGCAGTAGCTACACTGATTAAGTAACATATGCTGTTGGTGGAGCAGATATGCTAACAGGGTGATCAAGACTTCATAGTGTTTGATCCAAAATTTGTGATTTTCTGTATACCTGTACTTTAATTAAAGAAATATTTAAAAAAAATTTTTTTTGCATTTTTTTACACTTTATGACCCATTTCTGTGTAGAAAGACTGCATACACCTTGTGTAACAACCGTAGCTAAAAGACGGGTCTACTGCAGCGCGAATCTCCATTGCACATGTACACTACTTAAGCATTGCTCACATGCCTGACATAGCCACTTTCATTGATTAGAATGCAGGCATAGCGTTACGGCATCTGCTCCACAAATGGTCCACATGTTCCTTTAAGCCATGGGGTGAGAGTCTACACTTTATCAAAATGTAACATCATCACCTGGTGTGCATTTGCCTATGAGGACATTGCAGAGCAAACAAAAGGTCCGCCCACAGGGTGAGGACCCCAAAAGGACCCCTAAACGCCCCAAAACGGCAACCATTCATCCGATCTGCTTTACACTCGACACTGCACTTCATCAGTTCTCCAGCAATATAACAGCCAAGTTTAAAGAAGATCGAATGTATGTTTGTTGAAATATGCACATATACATATTTCAACACTGATTCTTTAAATATTTTAAGATAACACATTTGTTTATTTCTTTGGTATTAGCCTAATGTGTGGTCTGTGTCACGAGAATATAAAGATTTGGAAACATTTTATACTTTCACCAGTTTGTAGTAACAAGTTGATATAGGGGTGTGTAAGAAAAATAAAAAAAACTACCTGTTCTTTTTCCAGTGTTGGAAGATTGTCATTCACATCGCGTACATTAATGGTAACAGTGCCAGTTCCACTGTGTCCCCCTGGTTGGCCATTTAGGTCTTGGCCTTTCACCACCAGAAAGTACTGATCATCTTTCTGCAATTAGAACACATTATAATTCCCAGCTGCAATGAATGTCTGAGTAGACCAAAGTTGATCACAGCAGAGATCCAGGAGTTGCTGCATGTCAAATTCCTAAAATAATCTAACAGGATGGAATATTATCATGCCAAAAAATGTAAAGACGCATTAAGTACTGTGTAAAACAATGTGACAAATGCACATTTTCAGTGCCTGGAATAATACAAATTTACCTGACAAGGTATCTTTGTGGAGAGAATTTGAAAGGTATTTAGACGTCTTCACTTTTTGCATACAGTGTAATGTTGTATATCATTTTAAACTGGTAGAATTGCACATTCCCTATCAATCTGCCTTCAACAGCCCACACTAAAAAGTGAAAGCATGTTTTTAGATGGTGTTTAAAATGTATTAAATGTATTCAAACCCTTTGTTATCACATTCCAAATTCTGGTCCTTACACTGTAATTATCTTTGAGTTGTATCCGGTACTTAGGTGAGGTATAGAAAAGCACATGCCAGTGGATACAATATCCCACTCTTTGCACTGCACGCCAAGACAAAAAACAAGCCATAAGGTAGAAAAAAAATTACTGTAGACCTCTGCAAGATACAGATCAGGGCAAAGGTACAAGAGGGTGTGTCCATCCTAATTCTGGCTTTGTTGGGGATTTCTGTCTGTTGAAAGACAATTTTTTCTCCCCACTGCCAAGCACTTACTTGCTTTAGAGAGGAATTACTCTGAGATGACATATTTTGGATTTTCATATATATAAATCAATGTATTTGTCAAGTCACAAAATCACACACACAGTCTCATCTGTAACACATAAAACTGACACCACTATTGGTGAAGTTTATACCTCTCTGTCCAACAAAGGCTTCTTCACATAGATGGTCCCAGATTGGTCCATGTAGAACATGTCATCAGGTGGCCTCTGCTCCATGATGCTATATACGATCATAGAATTGACATTCCCTGGTTCATCAGCATCTGTTGCAGTGACTTTCATGACTGAGGTCCCTGTCAAACCAGAATTAAGTGAAACAGTAATGAAACTTAATTCAATAGTGGTTGATGTTCTAGATCAGAAGGAAATAAAAACCCGAAGCACACAAAACTCATTGGACATCAATGTTGCTTTTAAAGTTAAGATTTAAACTTCTCCAAAGGAACACTGCAAGCTGTAGGGTTTTGTACTATCACTTAACACGTTTTTTTTGTTGTTGTTTTTTTTAAAATAGCTATTAACATACAAAACGTTTACAACCATTTATTTGTGCTGCTATAACTACTTTAAGCTTGTTTGAATTCTTCAACAGGAAGTTCCTCTGGAAGGAATCAACCCTCTGAACTCCATACAGTTTCTGGGGTTCTTTTTTCTCTCCTGACGCATTTTTACTCACTGTGGGCTCTTTTTCAGTGCAATACAAAGTTCTGCTCCTCTGTGGAAACAGCACAACCATAGCTAGAAGTAGAGTCAACTCAGATCAATCAAATCTTTTGTGTATTTTAGCAAAATTACAATATCATAAATGATATAAAAAAACAAACAAAAGATGCATTTCTTTATTTATTTTTTTAAAGAATACTAAAAAAAAAAAAAAACAAAAAAAAAAACCACAATCAGGTCTCCACAGGTGTTACCAGTACTGGAAAAATGGTGTCTCCACATGCCAGTGACATTTTACTTAACATTTTTAGTCTGTTTCCATTTTTTCAAGTTGAAAATCTGACAATTCTCACTGCTGTTACAGCTTCTGGCTCTAACACATAATGCAATTTTGGAATTAAAAAAAAACACTTTCAAAATACCAGTAGGTTTTTGTGTTAAGAGACTTTATATTTTGCTTCATAAATACACACTCTCTGATTTAGTCGTAGCACTTATTAGCACCCCACCTCCCCAAAACTTCCTCCTTAGTCACTGTTGATTTTTTGACTTTCTGTTCTCTCTGACTCGCACACTATCAGAAAGATGCTATCAAAACCAAACCATAAAGCTCTATTTTGAATATAACGAACACACTGCAGATCAGAATAAGAATCTTTAAGACTGACCTGCAGGGCTGAGCTCATCCACCTCGCCAGGCTTCATTACGCTGAACACTGGAGCATTGTCATTCTCATCTTCAACCTTGATTCGTAGGTCAATTTTTTTCTCAGCCTGGGTGCCATTACGAAACGTAGCAACACCTGACAGCTGAAACAGTCGAAAATAAAAACTTAAATGCTGCTGTCCTTGTCATTTGTCTTAACATAAAAATTGTGTAGCAAATGCTGCCAAACATCCATCCATCCATTATCTATACACCGCTTAATCCTCACTAGGGTCACGGGGGGTGCTGGAGCCTATCCCAGCTGACTCGGGCGAAGGCAGGGGACACCCTAGACAGGTCGCCAGTCTGTCGCAGGGCTACATATAGAGACAAACAATCACTCTCACATTCACACCTACGGGCAATTTAGAATAATCAATTAACCTCAGCATATTTTTGGACTGTGGGAGGAAGCCGGAGTACCCGGAGAAAACCCACGCATGCACAGGGAGAACATGCAAACTCCATGCAGAAAGATCCCGGGAAAGCCGGGACGCGAACCAGGGACCTTCTTGCTGCAAGGCGAAAGTGCTAACCACTACGCCACTGTGCAGCCCTGCTGCCAAACATCTCAATGTTAAATATAGAAAGCAGAAACTTATTAAGGGAATAAAATAACACAAAAGTAAAAAAGTGCAATAGAACAGAGTCACTCACATTGTATGTATCAATATACTCTCTGTCAAGCACTTTGGTCACACGAACGTTTCCAGTATTAGGGTTAACGACAAACACATGGAAGGGTTGTTGGTTTGCGCCAATGCCTTCTAGAGAGTAGAGAACATTTGTCCCACTTTGATAGTCTGATCGAATCTGAAACACAAAGCAGAAGACCTGATAATTTCACTACACCAGAACACAAAATACACACAAAAAAACCAACAAAGCAAAAAACATTTGTACTATAAAAGCAAGAATGTCCTGCATATGCACACTTCTGGTGTAAGAGTCAACCCATTCGTCTGTCCCTATCACAGCTGGTTAATGATATTCATCTCAAATTGGAGATTTGGTCATCCAAACACACACACTGGACCCCTGTGGAACTTATGCTTGAGTTTTCCTTTTCAGAGGCATGGAACTTGAAATGTACTGTATGTGCAAGGCAGAGTGTAGCTGCCCTTTTAACCATTTTTGAAAAATTGTTGTAATTATTACTTAGGTTGTTGTTATTGTGTTTTTGCTCTGACAGTTTCTGTTTTCATTATCTCTAACAGTGAAAAAAATAAAATACATTTAATATAAAGATTAGCCCCAAATGATGCTTTACAAAAGCTACATATCACATTTTCTGCAGCACCTAAATTAGTGTGTAGAATTGAAGCAAATTGCAGATTAATGGCTTACCCTGGCAATAGATTCCATTTGAGTATAGTCCACATTTTCTTTCAGAGGCTTTGGAGGAAGAATCCACTCTCTTCTTTTTCTTACCAGGTTTTCTCCAGAGTTTGCACTCACCACCACAACAACCTAACAATAAAAAACACATGTAATTATTTCACAATAAACCATCACCTCACCAGCCGCATAGAGGCTGATATGTCAGTTATCCTGACTTGGGTGCACTATGGAAGATATTTCAAAAAACTATTTAATGTTCTGCTTCGCATATTCTTAGGCAACTGTTTGAAATGTGACTGCTGTTTCTAATTTTGAAAGTACAAACAGTATCTTCTGTAACAGCTGCAGTTATTTCTATGACAAACTGACAACACACACACACACGCACACACAAATGCTTCTACGGATACCAAGAACAAACAGCATGGTTTCTCACCAGGTTTTCAATAAGTATGAAAAAGGCATTAATGCCTATGTTATTGCCTCTTTCAGCCTAAGCTGTCAGTATACACATCCTGAGATTAGGATGTGTTGATTAACTGTTAACAGATTATTTGCTACAAATGCTTTAGTTGATTAAAAATATATTACCTGATAAGGCAAAAGATAAGGGAAGTAAAGATTATCCATCTGAAAATGTACTGTAGATGCATTGTGGTTGTACCTTGTTGTGTCACCAGGTGGAGCCTCTTACTTTTTATTAAGACGAAGTTATAGGTGTGTTTGCTGACCACAGAAGGATTCATAACAAAATAATCACACTTCTCTGCTGTCTACTTGGTAACTGTAGCAGTGGTGTTGATGTAGCATTAAACTGTACAAAAGATGTTTGGCTGCTGTCCAGTTCAGCTAACTTAAGGACATGCTAACACTAAACTAGGATTTTCAAATGCTAACACAGGCCAGGAGCTGAGTGTCTGCCAGCACAGAGTAGCTGTAGCTGCTAACGCTGCTAATGCTCAGGAGCTGAAGGATTCTGCTTCTAACACAATCCATACTAAATTGAAATAACGTGTATTTGTGATCCTATGCTCTGAGTATAAACACATTTTAAGGGCGGCAGTAAGTACTGACTGATTTCATGGACTGAGGAACTAAGTTGCTGCGAGAGTATTTGTGAACATGTGTTACAGCAGGCCAGCTGTTTCCAGTAGTTGGACCAATGTTCAGTACAGAAAAAAGTCACTTCATCATGTAGAACAACACTGAGGATTATAAACCACACAGTCATGAACTAGAGAGAACTCAAAAATGAACACTGAACAAATGCAAAAAGCAGATTTTTAAAATATTATTATTATTATTATTATTATTATTATTATTATTATTATTATTATTATTATTTTACACAATCTGTTTATGCAAACATTGTTTGGCAATTCTTTGATTAAAACATGTAAAAAAAAAAGTCTAGCATGTCCCAGATATCACAGTTTTACAACTTACATCTATCTACAACGTCTATCTTTGCTAATGCTAACATCCCTGTGATATCAGGGGAACGCGCCAGCTATGCAAATAAATGAAGAATATCGATATATGTGCCTGTCTGGGTGTCAGTTCTTCAGTTTTTGTGACAAACATTCATCCATTCTATTTCAGACTTGGTGGGTGTATGGTTGGTTGTATGTTGTATGTGTATGCTAGTTATTTTTTGAGTTATTTCTTTAAAAAGAATTGACGTTTTATTCTTAACCTATAATTTAGATACCTTAAATTTCTGCATTAGTTTATTTTTCAATGCATTTGTGCAAAATTATATTTGTGCATCGATTTTCCCTTTTCAGTGTAACTCTAACATTACCCCCACTCAGGTAACTGTCATGCCACTCAAGGTTTGACTCCTATTTTCTATGTTACTATGTTAGCTGTACTTTGTCAGTAACGTAAGAAACATAGCAGACTGAAAGGTTAGCATCTCCTCCCATTCAGGTGGTGGTGGCTCAGGCAAGGCTTTGGGTTTCTGATTAGACAGTCAAGTGTTCAAGCCCCAGCACCACAAGCTCCACCAACCTGCACTTGCCACTGCTGAGCAAGGCCCTTAACAATATGGGGTGCAGAATTATGTGTTGATTTCATGCTATGTTGTCATTTACTTTCCAACGTTGCTTCTCAAATTAGTGGGACTCTCCTTTAATCCAGTTTGTTTGCTACATTAGCTACCTAGCAAACTACATAGCTACTTTTATAGCTTGTAAGTTTATTGAAAGTTCATTTTTTAGCATGAAACCTATTCTTACTATACATTATCACATTAATAGGAGTCAATGTCAGTATTACATGTGACAACAGTTCAGGACTCACAGTTTGATCCACTTTCCAAACAATTCCAGCATTGCATTTACAAAAGCTAAAATTTCAAAGTCTGGTTTTCCACCAGATATGTGGAAAGGTTCCCTGAACATTTATAGAGCTGCCTGTCTTGGTTGTCTTGACTCGGCAGTAGTGAATCATGACAAAATTGTTACCGTTATACATTAACAGTGATATTTTGCTAAAGCAAGGGGAAAAAAACATTTCTGGTTTGGGCTTGTCAGTAGTACCAAGTATTGCTTGGACTCTAGTTCTGCTAAATTCAGCTGTTTGGGATTGTGGCATTGCATCCATTTTGCCTTCATTTTGTCGGCACTTTAGTCAGCCTTGCCAGTTGTGGCAACAGGACACAGTGTTATACCTGTCAAAAATTTAGCATACACTTATCTCTAACAAGGTGGCCCATGTGGGTGTGTTAAAACACCCATCCTTTGTATTGTGTGGCAGACTTGAGGACAGATTGACACACCCCAGCACTCCCAGGAGACTTAACTATGCTTTCTGAGAAAGGAGTGGCTTTCCAATGTCTAAGGGAATGTTGACTGGCTAGATAGAAGCCGTACCAGGTACATGACATGAGTGAAACACTGAGGACACAGAATATGTTCATGGTTTTCCTTTGTCTCACTTGGATAATCATTTTTTGATCTCATGTTGTTCTGGATCGGCTATTCCAAAACCCACCACAAAAGACAACAAAGACAGCTAAACAGCTCAATTCTTACCTGTTAGTAGAATCAACCATCAATAAAAACAGCCCCTAAAAAGTTCAATGTTAAAAACAAAGAGGTGATGGATAACAAAAGAGGGATCTGGTTTAGTTCAGGATTCATAATGCAAATTAATCAGTTGTGTTAACTTGTTCTGGTCCAAACTGAATTACTGAGTAATTGCAAAGTAACTGCAGTCTATAAAATTTGTTGCTGAACCTAATGGAATCATATTTTAAAGTGAAAACAGAATTGACGTGAGGTGGTATGCTGACTCTTAACACAACTCAACGTTTTGGACCCTTAATTTTCAAGTAAGAAATCTATTACTGCTTATACAGGCTATTTATTCCAAGGTATTTATGCATCTTAACCAGTCTCTAATGTAATGCATTAGCAATCCACCGTGTATGGCTTTTAACATTGCCAGCTATATAAATTACCTTAATGCTTTCCTCTTTCAGATAGTCTATGAATTTGTACCGCAGCAGAATTTGGCACTACAGTATCTTAACACAGGTAAAGATGTAAACAAGATCTTAGGTGAGAAAATGAGAAACGATTCTCTGTGACAGCTCCGTTTCCATGGTATTCAGGTATTTGTTCGACTGGCCCATTATAAAATGAAGGAGTCAACACATCTAAACTTAATGCTTTACCTGAACAATGTTTCTGACAGTTGGTCTGTTGAAGTCTGTCCTTATGGAAACGTTTTTGTCAGAAAGGGAGAAGCATACAGTAACCTCTGCGTCCAGGTACAAAACGGTACAACAGCGCTCACTCAAGTTACAGCCTGTGTGTCCATAACAAGGATCAACTATCAGGCAGGGCATTCTGTTTACTATAGATTTGCAGTACGTACAGGGAATTCGGGTCCCTCTGAGACCTCCGTAGAAGCTTCAGACAACAGCAAATAAACAAGAGGCTTTAGAAAACACGGTTTGTGACCGTGGAAAAACACTTCAGTTAAAAGAGACTGAAACTCTGACCGGACTCACCGCAAACAGCAGCAACACGACCATGGGCGAAGAAACCCGAATCATGCCTGAAGAAAAGTCCTTATCTGGATCAATTATACAGGTAGCGCTGAAGAGAGTTCCTGGATGACGGACTGACTGACTGACTGACTGAGCAGGTTAAAGCGAGGAAGAGACTGCAGAGGAGGAGCGCTGCACCCAGCTGACTATTTGCGTAAATGCCGATTATGATGCTGTCTGGTGTGCTGTGTTCTATCTATCTATCTATCTATCTATCTATCTATCTATCTATCTATCTATCTATCTATCTATCTATCTATCTATCTATCTATCTATCTATCTATCTATCTATCTATCTATCTATCTATCTATCTATCATTGGAACAAATATCAGGTTGCCAATATTGCCACAGCTTCAAGTGTAGGTGTTACTAAAACACAATGGTGAAAAAAACTAAATGTATTAGGAGTAATAAAGAAAATTTCGTTCGGTTTAGTTTCATTTACATAGCACCAATTCGCAACATACACTCACTTTATTAGGTACCCTCTTGCTAGTAAAAGTAAAAAACATTCCCCAGATTTTGGTCCAGGATTACACAGTTGCTGCAGATTTGTTGGCTGCACATCCATAATGCCAATCTCCCATTCCACCACATCCCACAGGTGCTCTGTTGGATTATTTATTTTATTTAACCTTTATTTTACCAGGAAGTCCCTTGAGATTAAAAATTTCTTTTCCGAGGGAGACCTGGATTTGAGATCTGGTGACTGTGGAGGCCATTGGAGGACAGTAAACTCCTTGCCATGTTCAAGAAACCAATTTGAGATGATTTGAGCTTTGTAACATAGTGGTCAGAGAATTCTGACCATTTCAATCTCGCAGCTGAAATCAAGACTCATCAGACCAAACAATGTTTTTTCCAGTGTTCTACTGTCCAATTTTGGTGAGCCTATGTGAATTGTAGCCTCAGTTTCCTGTTCTTAGCTGACAGGAGTGGCCGTGTGGTTTTCTGTTGCTGTAGTCCATCTTCTTCAAGGTTGGACATGTTGTGCATTCAGAGATGATATTCTGCATTCCTTGGTTGTAACGAATGGTTATTTGAGTGATTGCTGCCTTTCTATCATCTCCAACCAGTGTTCCCATTCTCCTCCGACCTTTCACATCAACAAGGCATTTTCATCCACAGAACTGAAATTCACTGGATATTTTCACTACTTCGGATCACTTTTTGTAAACCCTAGAGATGGTTGTGTGAAAGTCCCAGTAGATCAGCAATTTCTAAAATACTCAGACCATCGTGTCAGGCACCAACAACCATGTCACGTTCAAAGTCACTTAATCCTCATTTTTCCCCATTCTGATGCTCAGTTTGAACTTCAGCAAGTTTTCTTGACCACATCTACATGCCTAAATGCATTGAATTATGGGCATGTGATTGGCTGATAAGCTATTTGTGTTAACAAGTAATAGAACAGGTGTACCTAATAAAGTAGCCAGTGAGCATCTCACTAAATAGTTACATAGTAAGGTGAAGACCTTACAAAATTATGCAGAGAAACTTAACAAATCCAAAGTTTCCTTTAGAGTCTCTTTGAGCAAGCTCTTGGCACTCCTGGGGAGAAAAAACTTCAAGCAGAACCAAGCTCAGGTAGGGCAGGCTTTTGCTTTGACCATTTGAGATCAGGATAAAATGGGTAAGAGAGAAGGATAGCAGTTAGAAAAAAGACAAACAAATCATAAAGACAGTAACTTGTGACAGCAGATCAAAGCTCCAGATCCAGAGATACTGCAGAGATGACAAAACAAAGACTACATGTTAGTGACATGCAATATTGACATGAGAATGAAGCAGAGGAAATGAGAAAGGAGAGGAGAAGTGCACAGTGTCTAAGCTTACAGCAGCACAACTAAGGGATCATTCAAAGTCAGATAAGCACACCTAATTAAGAGCTTTACCAAAAAAGAAAGTTTTAGTCATAATCTCAAAAACAGAGAAGGTGTTTGTCACCCGAACCCAAACTGGGAGCTGATTCCACTAAGTGGACCCCAAATTTCACACCAAAGTAGATAATTGGTCAGATTACACTGTCAGATATTCAAGTCCAAACTCTAATTGGTATGTCTGTTTTGTAAAATTTTAATCAAATCGCAGAACATGCTCTACTTGCTTTTTGCTTTAGTGCATTCAATGCCAAACCAATGCTATCTGAGCTACTGATTCTGAGCTGTAATAGTGGTATAAGGTGTGATCTAGATTGGCGTTTCTTAATTAAAATTCAGTTTCAGTTTCTTGAGATCTGGGTTTCGTTGTGAGTAATTTTGTTTTGTTAACGATGACTCCCAAGGCTCAGTACTGCTCCATGGCAACAGCTGTTCTTGATGCCAGTTGCCACCCTCAGCAGGACAATGCACCCAGACACACCCCAAAAACTGCTCAGGACCGGCTCGGGGAACATGACAGAGCTAAGGTAGTCATAGAAAATTTCATAGGTACCACTAGCTGCTGTGTTAGACTGTGTTACACTACTGAAGCCTATGAGGGACAATAAGTATTGGGTCGCTATTATTCGGAGGACAGTACAGACTTAATCCTGAGAATATAATTTCTATGGAACTGGGAACTAACCAAGTACAACAAGGCTAGGAAAGTTTTCAGGGAACCAGGGACTAATTACAGTTACCATAAGCCAAGATAATGCACCCATGGCTCAACACACTTGAAACATAGATGTTACAGGAAGTGCAAAGACCCAGAAACAGACAGAGACAACTGACACAGAGTAAGGGATTAACCAATTTAATCACAAAAGTCAACAATACAACAAATTATGCAAGCCTGCAAGGGACAAATGGCTGGGAACAAGGATGCCAAACTAATATCAAACTTTACAAGAGATACAGAGAATCATGGGCGGGTGGCTGGGTGACTGTCCATAGGAAGCATATAGTCCCATACAGAAGCCCATGGTAGACCACCCACACCTCGTTCACGTTTCTAATTGTTTTTCCCCATTCAGCAACACAACTGCTGAAAAGAAGACTCTCGTAATTGGCACCTTGAATAATATTTAAAACTGCTGGCAAAGGATAAACGTAAATATGACAGGATTGTAATTCACATCAGTGGTAATGACATCCGGTTAAGGCAATCGTAAGTCACTAAAAATAATGTGGAATCAGTGTGTAAATTTGCTAAAACAATGTCGGACTGTGTAGTTTTCTCTGGACCCCTGCCCAATCTGATCAGAGATGACATGTACAGCTGCATGTCAGCATTCCACCACTGGTTGATGAGGTGGTGTCCAGAAAACTATGTGAGCTTAATAGATAATTGGAAAAGTTTCTAGGGAAAACCTGGTCTTATTAAGAGAGACGGCATACATCCCATTTTGGATTGTGCAGCTCTCTTATCTAGGAACATGGACAAATTTATTAGAAAACCAAACCCCTGACAGTCCAGAGGTGAGTCCAGGAAACAGAGTTACTGTCTTGTACACCTCTCTGCTGCTTCCCTATGACTGTCACCTTCTCATTTTCCCATAGAGACTGTGTCTGCCCCCGACCACCCAGATTCTTTAAGTCTAAAATTAACAATGGAAAAGCTGATCATAATAACCTTATACAAATAAATATGACTTCATCAAAACTAAAAAATAACAGGACAATTAAATATGGATTATTAAATATTAAATCTCTGCCATTTAAATCTCTTTTAGTTAATAATCTGATAACTGATCATCATATTGATTTAATGTGTTTTACTGAAACCTGGCTGCAGCAGGAAAAATACATGAATCTAAATGAATAAACTCCCGCCAGTCATATTCATTTTCATATACCCAGAAGTACAGGCAGAGGGGGAGTAGTGGCAGCAATCTTATTAATCAACCAGAGACCAAAACTTAGCTATAATTCATTTGAAAGCCTTACTCTTAGTCTCACACACTTGAATTGGAAAACACAAAAAACAGTTCTATTAGTTTTTGTATATCGACCACCTCCCCTTAGTCTGTCCGAGTATCTGAATTCTCAGAGTTCTTGGCTGATCTAGTGCTCAGTACAGATTAAATCATTAAGGTGAGTGACTTTCATATCCATGTAGATGATGAGAATGACAGCCTCAACTCTGCATTTAGTTCACTGTTAGACTGTTTTTCTCAAAAATATTAACAAACCAACTCACAGTTTTAACCACACTCTTGATCTTGTTTAGAAATATGGCATAGAAATTAAAAACTTACTGTTTTTCAACAAAACTCTATTTTGTCTGATCATATTTAATAACATTTGAATTGACAATAATGGACTATGGAGCATCTACCAAGAAGTTCCATTACAGCAAATGTTTATCCGATAATGCAGGAATGAAGTTAAAGGAAATGATTCTGTTATTATTTACTTCAATATCATATGGCAACACAATAGAGAGCAGCTCATCCAATGTTATTCCCACACAGGTGGATAATCTGGTTGATAGGACTGCAACTTTACAGTGTACATCAATTGACACTATTGCCCCTCTGAAAAAGGCAATAAATTACAATAAAGTAGCTCCATGGTATAATGAAGCCATTTGCTCTCAGACTGCAGGTATATTTGTGGGACCCAGAGTTTTCAGAATCGTAATGGGAGGCAGAGGCTTCAGTTATCAGCTCCTCTGTTGTGGGATCAACTCCCAGTTTGGTTTGGGATGCAGACAAGTTCACTACTGTTAAGATTAGGCTTAAAACTTACCTTAATTAATACAGAGTATTTGAAAGTTTACCTTTTTGAATTAAATTACTTTAAGAGAAAAGCTTTTTCATGATGTTCTATTTTTTTGAGAATGCACTAATAATGATTTCCAAAGGTGTAAATGAAAAAGTTAGGAGCACCAGTGCAACCAGTGTAAAATGCCCTGGTTCTAGAGGGTAGGCGGTTTGTTATAAAGAACCTCTAATCGGACAACCTTAACAATGACATCACTGAGTAGTTCAAATAAACAGACAGGCAGGGTGTGGTGTTCTTTTCCATTTGAAAACAGGTGTGTCTGGGTGAGTCATGGACAAAGTCAGTATCTGTCTCAGGACTGTTGGTGCCGTTGGCAATTTCAAGGGTGTAAAAAGGTTTGCCAAGATAAAAATTTGGTCGATTGCCTGCCAGATACAAAAATATAAATGTCAATAATGTTTCATCTTTCAGTTATATTTTTCTGAAAACATGGCAAGAAATGTATAACTATAAAACAAGGTGATCAAAAAGAAAATAAATGGATGAAAACATTTATTTTGAAATTTGTTATACTGATTCAAAGATAGGAACGAGAAAAAGTGGACAAAGATGAAAGAGGAATGAACCGTTGTCATCAACTAATCATCATAAGAGTTAAAAGCAACAGAGCAACATCGCACTTATGATGAAGAGAAATTAACTGAATTATAACTGGTAAACCTTATCTCTTATAATTTACACATATAAAGATATAATAGTGTTAGAAAAAGGCAGTGGTGGCCAAAAAGTTAAATGGGTGAGCATGTAAAAAAATTGTTGGGCAAGGTTGCTTTTTCTGGAGTAGGGGTGGGGTGGGGCTGGAGCCTATCCCAGCTGAGTTAAGGCATTGGACGTCCTGGACAAGTTGCAAGTCCATCTCGGAGAAACCGAAAACCAAGTATGCTCACATTCACATATGTGAGTATGTTTCTGGACAGTGGGAGGAAGCTGGAACACCTTGGGCAAGACTCTGAATCACAAATTGCTCCCAATTGCAGGATAGTATCTTCCATGACAGCTCTGCTACCATTTGTGTGTGAATGTGTGTTGAATTGGTGAATAACAAACAAGAAATTGTAAAGCACTCTGTAGAACCTAGTTATGGTTAAAAGGTGCAGACCATTTACTAAAATGCAGTTGTAAGTAGAATGTAAATCAGTGAGTAGTTCTATGTAGATTGTAGATATGAGTACTGAGGCATGAAGTAGTTTTCCAGGTGTGTGCTGTAGTGTAGTCCTGCTGTGTGTCCTGTCACCAGCTAAAATAAAGGACAGGTTCCTACACCATGTAGGAATGTTTTTTTTTAAAGGCACATTTAGGAATGGTTTATAACTCATAACAAATTGCTTCAATAATGGCAAATGAATTATTTAATAATGTTTTTGAAATCAATTACAACTTTTGAGCTGCCAGCTTGCTTCTCTTCCAGTATGCTATCGCTTTTAGGTCTTTTCATTTTCGATGCAAACCTTTTCCCAAAATTACATTATAACAAGTTAACATTTATAAATTCAGACTTTATAAATGAAATGATTTTTGTGGATGCCAGCCTTAATCTGCATTATCTAAAAAACAAAAATGATTAAAACCAATAAATAAATTACAAAAATTAAGTATCAAAGAATACTTCACAGACTGTTTGCTGGCTGAACTCTATGTCTTAAGTCTTGTTTGACTTTCCAGATCACAAAACAACAATGCAGTAAATGTTGTGTAATATGATCCAAATGTGTGTCTTCACTTACGGCTAAAGTGAGTGAAGTGATAGATATTTGTGCCTGCAGATTATTACAGTGTCACATATATTTCACGTGATACAAAATATGATCAAATATTTTGAAAAAAAAGAAGAATGAGCAGTATTGTGAATAAAATGAACAGAAAACATGCCTCTCCACCCTACATATTCAGGCGTGGTCTGTCTATTCAATATTCTCAGAGTGAAAACCGGTTCTACAGGAAGCCGTCCACTGCAACACACACACACACACACACACACACACACACACACACACACACACACACACACACACACACACACACACGCACACGCACACACACACACAGAGAGAGAGAGAGAGACAGAGACAGACAGAGAGCGAGAGTAAGCTGCTTCAACATGTCCTCATGCAGCTTGGCACGCCCTGTAAATCCCTTTGTGACTTCTGGTTATTACATGACATGGTTGCCTTCTAATTAACTAATTATGCGATTACTCCGGATTCAGTTCACACATTACACATACAAGTATTATGTATTTGTGCACCAATAAATATAATAAATAATATCATATTTCAATGGTTTTGTTTTTATGCACACACAGTTAGAGGCATTTTATAGTGAGAGCTGTAAATCATAATATTCTGTTTGTAAATGCTAAATAGGTATGGTGGTTCTTCACTAAATAGTAACTACATATCCAGCTTTAAGATGTGAGTTCCTGTGAACTGAATGCTATACAAAAATCTAGCAGTTCCTTCATGTTGTGACGCTATCCATGTTTCAGGCTGCATTTGTTGCTCTCAAAATATACACTGATCAGGTATAAAATTATGACCACCTCTAATAATGTGTTGGTCTCTTTATGCTGCTAAAAGTCCTCTGACCCAGTGGCGCATGAACACAGGACCTCTGGGGATGTCATGTTGCACCGGGATGGTGGCAGTGACTTCTGTGGGTCCTGTGGGTTGCAGGGCGGGTTCTACCTAGATCGGGCTTATCCTGGTACATCCCACAGATGATCAGTAAGATTTGAATCTGGGGAATGTGGAACCTGGGGGAACACCTTAGTTCTGTCGTGTCCCCAGGGCCACTCCTGAGCAGTTTTTGTGGTGCATCAGGGTGCATTGTCCTGCTGAGGGTGGCAACTGGTATCAAGGACTGCTGTTGCCATGGGGATTGGGAGATTGGAGGATTGCTTGACCTACAATGCAGGTGACACATGTCAAACATCCATATGAATGTCAGGACTCAAGGTTTCCCAGCAGAAAATTGCATTGTAGCAAGATGATGGATGGTATTCACTTCACCTGTCAGTGGTTATAATGTTGTGACTGATAGGTGCATTTGGCGAAGTGATGTAAGTCTCATTTCTTGGAAACAGAGTGAAGTGTTTTTTGTTTGGATTTTAGGCAGGAGGACATGCCTCTTCTTGCGCCGCTACACAAGAGGTTTATCTGGAGATCTTTTTTCTATTCAGGAATATGACTCAGATTTCTTGAGAACCTTATTATGAGGAGTTAGGTGGAAAAATGTTTCTAAGTTAGAAATCATTTACTTAAAAAGCACTTAAAAAGATTAGGTGTTTTGTTGCAAAGTCAAAAGTATTTACTTTGTAGTCTTTAAAAGGACATGACAGCATCATTATGCAAATCTATATTTAGGGTCCGAGCACCAACGGTGCGAAGACCCTATTGTAATGCAAGGAATTATTTTTTTTACTTTTCTCTTCAGACGGGAAAAACGCATTTTTGATGGCCTAAACATACATGAAAACACATGAAAATTTGCACACACATCAGGACGGGTGAAAAATTTGATATTTTATGGGACATGTGCATGTGGGTGCCGAAATGGCTCCATAGCGCCCCCTACAAAGTTGCAAAATGTGGTTACTAACCCAACTCACAAGAGGTTTCATCAACAGCTACAAAATTTTGTAGGGATATGCAGCACATCAGAAAACACAAAAAAGTTGATCATGGCCATACTGTAAACCCAACAGGAAGTCGGCCATCTTGTGTTAACTGTGAAAATTTTGTAATGAACTCCTCCTAGAGGGTAAGTCTGAGAGACCTCAAATTTTGCCAATATATGCAACAGGCCTTTCAGATGAAAAGTTATCAAAGTTTTTTTCATAAATCAAAGGGTGTGGCCATGGCGGCCCCCCAAATTATTGATCCTTCGCCATGAAACAGGAAGTGCTGTCTAACTCTGCTGAACATGCTCCAATCAGCTTGAAACTTTACATGTATGATCAGTGTCCTGCCCTGATGACATCTATGTGGTAATATTCATTCACAGTCATAGTGCCACCTTGTGGTACCAGGAAATAGCCATTTTTTTTACACTTTGATGTACTGTTCTTAGCAGGTTGATCATATAAACCTGAAACGTAGTGACAAAAGCCTGAACACGATGATGATTCCCCGAGAAAATGGTGACTTGTCATCAAAGGGCGTGTCTGTGGCGGCACAGCCAATTTTGATGTTTCGCCATGACAATTGAATTATTTATATCTCAGCTGCACAAGATCCAATCTGCCCCAAACTTCACATGCTGGACACCAGATCCAGTCTGAACACATCCACAGTCAAAAATTCAAAAAAAGTCATAGCACCACCTCTTGGTAACAGTAAGTTTAAGGCATTATACACTATATTGCCAAAAGTATTCACTCACCTGCCTTGACTCGCATATGAACGTAAGTGACATTCCATTCCTAATCCATAGGGTTCAATATGACATCGGTCCACCCTTTGCAGCTATAACAGCTTCAACTCTTCTGGGAAGGCTGTCCACAAGGTTTAGGAGTGTGTTTATGGGAATTTTTGACCATTCTTCCAGAAGTGCATTTGTGAGGTCACACACTGATGTTGGACGAGAAGGCCTGGCTCTCAGTCTCCACTCTAATTCATCCCAAAGGTGTTCTATCAGGTTGAGGTCAGAACTCTGTGCAGGCCAGTCAAGTTCATCCACACCAGACTCTGTCGTCCATGTCTTTATGGACCTTGCTTTGTGCACTGGTGCACAGTCATGTTGGAAGAGGAAGGGTCAGCTCCAAACTGTTCCCACAAAGTTGGGAGCATGGAATTGTCCAAAATGTCTTGGTATGCTGAAGCATTCAGAGTTCCTTTCACTGGAACTAAGGGGCCAAGCCCAGCTCCTGAAAAACAACCCCACACCATAATCCCCCCTCCACCAAACTTTACACTTGGCACAATGCAGTCTGACAAGTATCGTTCTCCTGGCAACTGCCAAACCCAGACTTGTCCATCAGATTGCCAGATAGAGAAGCGCGATTCATCACTCCAGAGAAGGCGTCTCCACTGCTCTAGAGTCCAGTGGCGGCGTGCCACCACTGCATCCCACGCTTTGCATTGCACTTGGTGATGTATGGCTTGGATGCAGCTGCTCGGCCATGGAAACCCATTCCATGAAGCTCTCTGCTGAAGCACTGTTCTTGAGCTAATCTGAAGGCCACATGAAGTTTGAAGGTCTGTAGCGATTGACTCTGCAGAAAGTTGGCGACCTCTTCACACTATGCGCCTCAGCATCTGCTGACCCCGCTCTGTCAGTTTACGTGGCCTACCACTTGGTGGCTGAGTTGCTGTCGTTCCCACACACTTCCACTTTCTTATAAGAAAGTTCAATTTCCTCTACTGATTGTTAATTAGTATATACACACATGGACAAAATTGTTGGTACCCCTCGGTTAATGAAAGAAAACCCACAATGGTCACAGAAATAACTTGAATCTGACAAAAGTAATAAATACAAATTCTATGAAAATTAACTAATGAAAATCAGACATTGCTTTTGAACCGTGGTTTAATGGAATTATTTGAAAAAATAAACTCATGAAACAGGCCTGGATAAAAATGATGGTACCCCTAGAAAAGACTGGAAATAATGTGACCATTGGGACATGTTCAATCAAGATGCGTCCTCTAATTAGTATCACAGGTGTCTACAAACTTATCAGTCAGTTGGCCTATTTATGGTGTTACAAGTAGTCACTGTGCTGTTTGATGACATGGTGTGTACCACACTGAACATGGACCAAAGGAAGCAAAGGAGAGCGTTGTCTTAGGAGATTAGAAAGAAAATTATAGACAAGCATGTAAAGGCTATAACACCATCGCCAAGCAGCTTGATGTTCATGTGATACAGTTGCACATACACTATATTGCCAAAAGTATTCGCTCACCCATCCAAATAATCAGAATCAGGTGTTCCAATCACTTCCATGGCTACAGGTGTATAAAATCAAGCAACTAGGCATGCAGACTGCTTTAACAAACATTTGTGAAAGAATGGGTCGCTCTCAAGAGCTCAGTGAATTCCAGCGTGGAACTGTGATGGGATGCCACCTGTGCAACAAATCCAGTCGTGACATTTCCTCACTCCTAAATATTCCACAGTCAACTCTCAGCTGTATTATAAGAAAGTGGAAGTGTGTGGGAACGACAGCAACTCAGCCACGAAGTGGTAGGCCATGTAAACTGACGGAGCGGGGTCAGCGGATGCTGAGGCACATAGTGCGAAGAGGTCGCCAACTTTCTGCAGAGTCAATCACTACAGACCTTCAAACTTCATGTGGCCTTCAGATTAGCTCAAGAACAGTGCTTCAGCAGAGAGCTTCATGGAATGGGTTTCCATGGCCGAGCAGCTGCATCCAAGCCATACATCACCAAGTGCAAAGCGTGGGATGCAGTGGTGTAAAGCACGCCACCACTGGACTCTAGAGCAGTGGAGACGCATTCTCTGGAGTGACGAGTCGCGCTTCTCCATCTGGCAATCTGATGGATGAGTCTGGGTTTGGTGGTTGCCAGGAGAATGATACTTGTCGGACTGCATTGTGCCAATCGTAAAGTTTGGTGGAGGGGGGATTATTGTGTGGGGTTGTTTTTCAGGAGCTGGGCTTGGCCCCTTAGTTCCAGTGAAAGGAACTCTGAATGCTTCAGCATACCAAGACATTTTGGACAATTCCATGCTCCCAACTTTGTGGGAACAGTTTGGAGCTGGCCCCTTCCTCTTCCAACATGACTGTGCACCAGTGCACAAAGCAAGGTCCATAAAGACATGGATGTCAGAGTCTGGTGTGGATGAACTTGACTGGCCTGCACAGAGTCCTGACCTCGACCCGATAGAACACCTTTGAATTAGAGTGGAGACTGAGAGCCAGGCCTTCTCATCCAACATCAGCGTGTGACCTCACAAATGCGCTTCTGGAAGAATGGTCAAAAATTCCCATAAACACACTCCTAAACCTTGTGGACAGCCTTCCCAGAAGAGTTGAAGCTGTTATAGCTGCAAAGGGTGGACCGACGTCATATTGAACCCTATGGATTAGGAATGGGATGTCACTTCCTTGCCACTGTCACCTTTTGGCTTGCTCTAGGGGTCAGGCATATGGGTTCTGTAAAGCGTCTCGAGACAATGTGACTGTAATTGGTGCTATATAAATAAAATTGAATTGAAAAATTGAACTTCCGTTCATATGCGAGTCAAGGCAGGTGAGCGAATACTTTTGGCAATATAGTGTATTATTCAAAAATTTAAGATCCATGGGACTGTCGCCAACCTCCCTGGACATGGCCGCAGGAGGAAAACTGATGACAAATGGAAGAGACGGATAATACCAGTGTTAATTTGACAAGAGTTTTAAATTTAATTTTAGTCTTACTCACTCACCAAAGACTGGATTTAGTTAATGTCACATTTTAGCCTTTTAGTTTTATTTTGTTTTAGTTAAAATTTAGTCCGTGGAAATAAGTTTTAGTTTTAGTCTCATTTTTAGCCTTATTTTCGTCTTTTGATAGTTTTGTTATACTGTAATAGATTTTGCAAAAGGATGTTTGTCATGGTAAAAACTCCATTGTAAACATATCTACAACTGTGTTTAATCATCTAAACTAAAAATTTACCATATTAGTCTTGCATAATAAAAAATGTCTCAGGCCTGTCAGAAAAAGTGCAATCCATAATCATGTTCTTCACAAGATCTTGTTTATTTTCTGTATATCTGTACAGACCACTTACAACCTGCAAGAATAAAACTCCAATCTTCTTAAGAAGATTGGGAGGAGCCAATCCCATCCCATCTCATCAGTAACCTGGGCCACAGAATCCTTCACCTGAAGAAGGTGTGAAACCATTTGAAATGTGCTGGACAATCTTGTCACACAGCTGGGAATTAGCGCAAGTCCACAACTTCACCATCTCTGGGTGGTGAAGTTTCTCCATTGCAACTGAAGACCTACGAAACTGTTTCACAATGGCTTTCATCTTTTCCAACAGACGAATAACAGAGGCGTCCTTGTGGATCATGTTGACAACCAGTTGCAGGGTGTGAACAAAGCAGCATGTTCGCGCCGTAAAGCCTCCATACCTGAAAAACAGACAGTATTTATTTATTTAATGGAAAATGTGTACACATACCTCAAAATAAAACATATGAGTATTTTGACTAACAAAAGTATACAAAATTAAATTAAATTAGTTAATATAGTATTAGCTAATACTGATAAATCTGTTCAGGAATATTTTGTGACCACACTATTTATAAGTATTGCATGAGTAGTCTTGTATTTCTGATTTTATTATGTTCTATGTATTTTGCTGTAAAACAAATGTTCTGTCATGAAACAATACAATGAACTGAAGTGATAAGACTAACTCCATCATGTCTTACCTTTCCTCCTCTTGCTCTCCCTCACTGCTCCCCTCTTGCTCTTCATCACTGCTCCCCTCGTCTTCGTCTGCAGAGCTAAGCACCTCTTCCTCCTCTGGTCTAAGTGCAGCAACCATGTTGCTCCCATTGTCTGTGATCACTGTAAGGATCTTGTTGTCTGGTATCCCCCATCTCAGTGCACTTGTCAACACATGCTCTGATAGAACTAGCAGTATGTGGATGAGAGATTTGTTCGAGACTTAGTAGTATGTGCTCAGGTTTGTTCGGGATAGTGCAAAAATAGGATGCACTTATAACAAGGAAGGAAGCATAAAGTCCCTCGGTTGTCCAAATGTCAAGGCCAATTGTAATCTTGTGTGCAGAAGCCAGTCTCTTTTTATACTTCTCCTTTTCATCCTTGTAAATGCTCTCAATGAGGTTGTTCATTTTGTTTTTTTTGGGGATCACAAAACTCTTGTCAACCACTTCCATCATTTTAATGAAGTCCTTGTCTTCCACTGTGCGAACTGGAAGACCAGAACGACCTATCCACAATGCCAGAGCTGTCTCTCTTGTCTTTTGTTCTTTACCATCTGGATGGTACTTTAATGTGGAAGTGAACATGTTTGGAATTGTTGTCTGTTTTGGCTGTTGTTTTTCCTTTTCACTGTCCATTTTCTGCAGTACAGGTACAGTCAGAGTCTCTGGAATCTGAAGGGCCAAGAGGAAAAAAGGTGTTACTTGTACTGCCTGAATTATTTCACGATCATATCTATGTAGTAACCTATAGCAATCTGAGTTGCAGCCTAAAACAAAGAACACAGTCATCTCAAATAAGATTACAACCATTAACCATAACACTAGTGCTGGGGTAGCTGAGAATTTTGTAGTGCAGGCCATAAAGTTGTAGAACAAGTAAAAAAAAACAAACATCTGGTGCAATGTCTAAACACATGGAGTTAAGAACATAACCAAAATTTAATCATCTGTTCATTGTGCCATAGTCTATATTTCCTGAAAACTTCATGAAATTCCGTTCATAACTTTTTGAGGTATCTTGCTAACAAACAAACAGACAGAGAGATAAACGCTGTTTAAAACATAACCTTGTTGGCGGGGTTAATAACCTGTTATTGATCTGATTCACAGCTTTCTTACTGTCACCGCTCCCTCCATTCACTCCATACCTCTCTCCACTACAGCTAACACATTAACGCATTAGTATTTTTAGCCCCCCCCCCTCCATCTGAGAATTGAAAATTATTAATGCGTTAATGTGAGTGCCAATCAGAAAGATACACTGAGAGTTAGGCATAGAGGATGGTTGTAATCCAGATTGTCCGGCCAGCCAGTGTTTTTCGTCACGTCTTTACTCGTCAGTTGATAATGAACAGAGATTTCGTTTTAATTTTTGTTGTCAGTGCTTCTTAAATTTACAGTGGGTACGGAAAGTATTCAGACCCCTTTAAATTTTTCACTCTTTGTTTCATTGCAGCCATTTGCTAAAATCAAAAAAGTTCATTTTATTTCTCATTAATGTACACTCAGCACCCTATCTTGACAGAAAAAAACAGAAATGTAGAAATTTTTGCAAATTTATTAAAAAAGAAAAACTGAAATATCACACGGTCATAAGTATTCAGACCCTTTGCTCAGTATTGAGTAGAAGAACCCTTCTGAGCTAGTACAGCCATGAGTCTTCTTGGGAATGATGCAACAAGTTTTTCACACCTGGATTTGGGGATCCTCTGCCATTCTTCCTTGCAGATCCTCTCCGGTTCTTTCAGGTTGGATGGTGAACGTTGGTGGACAGCCATTTTCAGATCTCTCCAGAGATGCTCAATTGGGTTTAGGTCAGGGCTCTGGCTGGGCCAGTCAAGAATGGTCACAGAGTTGTTCTGAAGCCACTTCTTTGTTATTTTAGCTGTGTGCTTAGGGTCATTGTCTTGTTGGAAGGTGAACCTTCAGCCCAGTCTGAGGTCCAGAGCACTCTGGAAGAGGTTTTCTTCCAGGATATCTCTGTACTTGACTGCATTCATCTTTCCTTCAATTGCAACCAGTCGTCCTGTCCCTGCAGCTGAAAAACACTCCTATAGCATGATGCTGCCACCACCATGTTTCACTGTTGGGATGGTATTGGGCAGGTGATGAGCAGTGCCTGGTTTTCTCCACACATACCGCTTAGAATTAACGCCAAAAAGTTCAATCTTGGTCTCAACAGACCAGAGAATCTTATTTCTCATAGTCTGGGAGTCCTTCATGTGTTTTTTGGCAAACTCTATGCGGGCTTTCATATGTCTTGCACTGAGGAGAGGCTTCCGTCGGGCCACTCTGCCATAAAGGCCCGACTGGTGGAGGGCTGCAGTGATAGTTGACTTTGTGGAACTTTCTTCCATCTCCCTGCTGCATCTCTGGAGCTCAGCCACGGTGATCTTTGGGTTCTTCTTTACCTCTCTCACCAAGGCTCTTCTCCCACGATTGCTCAGTTTGGCTGGACGGCCAGGTCTAGGAAGAGTTCTGGTCGTCCCAAACTTCTTCCATTTAAGGATTATGGAGGCCACTGTGCTCTTAGGAACCTTGAGTGCTGCAGAAATTCTTTTGTAACCATGGCCAGATCTGTCCCTTGCCACAATTCTGTCTCTGAGCTCCTTGGGCAGTTCCTTCGACCTCATGATTCTCATTTGCTCTGACATGCACTGTGAGCTTTAAGGTCTTATATAGACAGGTGTGTGCCTTTCCTAATCAAGTCCAATCAGTTTAATTAAACACAGCTGGACTCCAATGAAGAAGTAGAACCATCTCAAGGAGGATCAGAAGAAATGGACCGCAGGTGAGTTAAATATGAGTGTCAAAGTAAAGGGTCTGAATACTTATGACCGTGTGATATTTCAGTTTTTCTTTTTTAATAAATTTGCAAAAATTTCTACATTTCTGTTTTTTTCTGTCAAGATAGGGTGCTGAGTGTACATTAATGAGAAATAAAATGAACTTTTTTGATTTTAGCAAATGGCTGCAATGAAACAAAGAGTGAAAAATTTAAAGGGGTCTGAATACTTTCCATACCCACTGTATGTTCTCATCACAAATTTGTCACGGAAAAAGGATCATCAACGAAAAGCTTTCGTTTAAGTTCTTGTTGACAAAATTAACACTGGATAATACGAATGGTAAGAAAAGAGTCCAGAACAACCTCTAAAGACATTAAAGGTGAACTCCAAGGTCAAGATACATCAGTGTCAGATCGCACCATCCGTCGTTGTTTGAGCCAAAGTGGACTTCATGGGGGACGACCAAGGAGTTGTTTGAGCCAAAGTGGACTTCATGGGGGACGACCAAGGAGGACACCATTGTTGAAAACAAATCATAAAAAAGCCTGGACTGGAATTTTACAAACTGCATGTTGACAAGCCACAAAGCTTCTGGGAGAATGTCCTATGGACAGACCAGACAAAACTGGAACTTTTTGGCAAGGCACATCAGCTCTATGTTCACAGATGCAAAAATGAAGCATATCAAGAAAAGAGCACTGTCCCTACTGTGAAACATGGAGGAGGCTGTTGTGTTCTGGGGCTACTTTGCTGCATCTGGTACAGGGTGTCTTGAATCTGTGCAGGGTACAATGAAATCTCATGACTATCAAGGTATTCTAGAGAGAAATGTGCTGCCCAGTGTCAGAGAGCTTGGTCTCAGGCCTGGTCTCATGGGTCTTGCAACAGGATAATGACCCAAAACACAGCTAAAAACACCCAAGAATGGCTAAGAGGAAAACATTGGACTATTCTGAAGTGGCCTTCTATGAGCCCTGATCTAAATCCTATTGAACATCTGTGGAAGGAGCTGAAACATGGTGTCTGGAGAAGAAACCCTTCAAACCTGAGACAACTGGAGCAGTCTGCTGATGAGGAGTGGACCAGAATACCTGCTGAGAGGTGCAGAAGTCTCATTGACAGTTACAGAAATCGTTTGATTGCACTGATTGCCTCAAAAGGTTGTGCAACAAAATATTAAGTTAAGGGTACCATCATTTTTGTCAAGGCCTGTTTCATGAGTTTATTTTTTAAAATAATTCTGTTGAACCATGGTTCAAAAGCAATATCTGATTTTCATTGGTTAATTTTCATAGAATTTTTATTTATTATTACTTGTGTCAGATTCAAATTATTTCTGTGACCATTGTGGGTTTTTCTTTCATTAACCGAGTGGTACCAACAATTTTGTCCACGTGTGTACAACAGCAACTTAAACTGAGCTATGGCTTGTGAGGTAAAGGGGTCACTCATGATTTTCTTGTTGCTATTGATCTTTTACAATTAATTTTAATTCTGGAGGTCAACACCAGCTCCTAATGCCAGGTTACGTGTAAAGGGATGCTATTCTACAGCTGAACCAGGTCCCAGGATATAATGGGATACTTTAAATATGCCTCAAAATGTAAAGCTATTGAAAAGAACAAATATAGTGGTAATGCACAAAAGTCAAGTGTTTTATGTGTTTTGTGAGGGAAAAGCTGATGACATGCCACTCAAATTAAATGGTGAATAGGCAAACTTAAAGGAAACAAGGATAGACTTAGAAGAGGAATAAATGTTGCACAGGATGATGAGGTCCCATAATTATCAATGTGAGGAATAGGCGATTGGGACCTATAGTAAAGTTATCAGGTGAGCAAGAACAGGTTTACAAAATACTGTGTGTGTGTGTGTGTGTGTGTGTGTGTGTGTGTGTGTTTGACCTCATCTACTGCATCCCAGGGACCGCATAATATTTAGTATAGCATTAATTTATAAGCGACAACAGCATTTCTTATTTTATAGTAAGAAATGACAAATTGAACATAATCCATCTACTCTGGGGACCGTATTATTGTCGACGAGTCAGTGTTACAAAATGCATTGAGATCATATAAGTAAAAGGAATTACACAGTATACAAAAAAAGTCACAGCAAGCAAAAAAAGAATCTCACATTTTCCTCAAATGAAAATAAAAATCTTTTTCAAGTACACAGTATGTTTTATACCATACAGTTGGTGAAGCAATGAATCATGTGGATGTCTGCATAAAGACATCAATCAGTTATCTATATTAATGCTTCTTGCAACAACATGCACTGTTCCTCAAAATTTGTTCAGTCATAGTAGGGCACTGTATGTGAGTCTATGTAGAGTCTCAGCCATCCTGTAAAAGGTTTTTCAGTAACCGTACATAGGGGTGTGTGTGGGTGTGTGCACCTCAGTGTGTTTTTTGTCTAGTTTTTCAGGTCATTGCAGCCTTTATCTCTTACTGGGCAGTTTGCCTCGCCATTCCTCCTCCTCCATTCTCTCTGCTTGGCTTCACTCCCTCCTTCCCTCAGGGTAGCACCTGACTGCAACATGACTCTTTAGTAACAGGAAACCTATGGCACAATAGCAGGAGAACTTAGGTTAGGCACTCAGACAAAGACCACACTGTGAACTATGTATGGACAGTGCAAATTAGTTTCTGAAAAAAATGTTCTCCTGTATGGCATCAGTTCATGCTACATAGAAGCAAACATTTATTATACAAGTAAACATTAAATAAACAAATAAATATTGAAGATCTTTTAAGTCATCTTTGGTAGAATTTCTTGTGAATGGAAAGTAGGAAAGGATGTACATGGTTTTAATAGCTTTTTAAAATAAATGTAAATGCCTGGAAATAAAAGCTGAAATGTTGATCTCTTGTCTCACATTCATCTGCTGATGTCAAAACCAAATGTTTTCAGTCTACAGAAGAAATAAAGAAATTGGTCTCACGGTTCCAATATTTTTGGATGGGAGTGTAGAAGGTTAGGGCTGGATTTCTTAACATTATTACTCATCCAACCACCACAGCTGGAAATATTCTGTTCAACTGTTAGAGGAAACTCAACAAATTATTTTTTAAATATATAATTATTGTTACGGCTGTGGCCGTATTTTGGTAATGTTGTGTTTTTAGTTTTGAATTGTTTTGTTTTCTGGGAGTGGGTGTTTTGTGTTTGTCTGTAGATCTTTGTCTCGTCCTTGTTTTCTGTGTAAGTGGTCTGTTCGTCCTGTTGGTTTGTAGTGGGTGTTGTGTTTGTCTGTGGATCTTTGTGTGCAGGAGCTGATTGGTGGCAAGGCGGACCCAGCGCTGATTGGCTGTAAACCATTTTAAATCTTGGCAGCTGGCAGTGAGGAGGGGAGCCTCTCTGACAGCAGCACCCTTTGTTTTTTCCCAGACTCCAAACTTTTGCCTTGATACCCGTGTTTTTTGGTTAGATTAAGATAGTCTGTTTTTTGTTTGTTAGACTTGGGTTTATTTTTGTAGAAGTTGTGGTTTTGTTGGATAGGATCTTTTGTTTGAGTGCTAAAATGCCTCTTTAATTTGTATCCAATTATTTTGTGTTTTTTTGCTTGAATGAATAGCCCATGTGGTGGCCTCTTTGATTTGTAGAAGATTGTAAATAAACCTTTTGTAATTTTTCAACGGAACTGTTCATCATTTTTGGGGACTGGGAAAATATTCCACCTTATTTTTTTTTATTTTATTTTATTTTTTTTAAAAACAAACATTATGCTGCGCACCTTCCCCCTAGACAGGTGCGTAACATTATACAGTTCTGACTAACAGAGGATAAAGGTGGTGCTGTTTGGCCTAAACTGTACTGCTTTCTTTGACTTAGAGACACGAAATATAGTAAATTATGTTTTTATGTTTTTGTTGTCATACTTGTCTCATTTTATAGACAGGAAGGACACAGAGCTTTAGGGGACTGTGTTGAACATGGTATTCTGTCGAGACATTTTTACCATGCATTTGTTTCTTGAGACAGAGGCACATGGAGAACAGTTTGGTTTATATTACACGTGGAAAAGTTTCGACTATGTCTAGGCATTGCCTTTTTTTGTAACCGACAGTGTAATGACACTGTGATACAGATGTCAGGAAGGTTTTGTTCTACTCACTACAAAATGTCAGATATTTATGTATGGTATCTCACACTACTCTCTAGTGGTGGCTGTTGGACGCTGCCACTGTCAACCCTGCTTATTAAATTCATTTTAAGGATGTGGAGCAAGTCCATATATATCATCAGTGAAACAAGCGTATACATTAAACAAGCATGTGTAATGTATAGATGCTTGTTCCAAATGTTCCTTTCTCTGTTCATCTCATTTAAAGATAAAGCACATTTTCCTGCACACATCAAACTAGATGCTAATAAGAAACATATGAAAGGTGTATTTACTGTGTAAGAACAAGTAATTCTTATGAATGTAATCAGGGATGAAACATTTGTAATGTGGAGTGACATTGTTCTGTGGTTTTAGGTTGCCTTGGGTGCACATGTGGAATAGCAACAGTGACTTGTAAAATATTCCATACAAAAGTCTATATTTGAATCAAAAACAATGTTACAGAGGCTAATGAGTAGGCCTATGATTGATATGTGATAAACAACAAAGTGTGATCCATGGTGATATCTCTGTGCTCTTAATGTTTGAGTGTGCAAAACAACTAGGTGATGATAGAACTGTGCATTTTCATGTTTATGAGTATGGTGTTAGGCTGCCACTAAAGGAAGAGAGAATATTACTATGCATTAATTGATATATATATGGGCCAGTTGTTTTAAATTGGACTTAATTTACATTCTACAGTATTAAAATCTACACAGACATTAATGTTATAGCTGGAAATGGCCAGTCTAGCTTACATCACATAGCCATGCTGTAACATGACTTGCTTTGATATTCTACTCAAACCAAGCTAGCTAGCTCAATAGTGTAACTTGAGTTTGCCAGCTGTTTTAATGTGACAGCTTATCTCAAGTAGGTCCACATCTTGTTAAACAGCACTTAGTGAATACTGGCATGTATATTGTTGAACAAAATCAGACTAATTTAAATTCAGCTATGAAACAAAAGAAGTTCTGTGTCAGTTTGACCTGTTTCTCTCCCTACCTCACAATCCATTTATCCATCATCTGACTGACACAGAGGGGTTTTTTATGCAAGGTGGCTTTTAGGCAAACCCATTCACAGTACTAAGGAAACCCTAACAGAAAATCTGTTATTTGTAAGTTGCTAGATTTTTCCATTCTCCACAACTGCCAGAAAGCAGAAGACAGGCAGCAGAGCGATGCTGGAAAGCGGTGAGGCCTGAGTGCTGGGGACCACATCTCTTTCTGGAAGGTCTTCCAGAAGGTGGCTCCTTTGAAACTTGGGGATCAAATGAGTCGGCCAGTTCTGTGGTCCACCATTGGCTGACTGGTCAGCTAGCTGGGGTTAGTGGACTGGTGGCTGTCCAGCCCTAGAGTTGGGTCCTGCGCAAGAGGGAAACCTAGTATGGCAAACAATGCCTTGTTTCTGTTTGTAAAAGAATTTATGCCATGCCTGGTTGGACTAAAATCCAGGACATTGAAAACATTGTAAACTCCAGACCTGTAACTGTCATTAACTTGCCCTGAATGCCCATGGGGCTTTGAAAGTGAATAACGAAATGATCAAACATAGGTTGTAATTTCAAGACTCTACTCTAAGCACGGTGACTGCAAGTTCCAGCTTTGACTGGTTCATAGTGCCATGGGAAAAACAGAGAGTGAAGGGCCCAAAATGCAGACAGACAACTGGAGTAAAATGAACAAGAATTTTAATCACAAACAATAGAAACCAAAAGCACAGGGAACAAGCAAGAGTAAATCAAAAATAGAACGAAAAACATGGAATAAGTAATAGCAAACAACAAGGAAACCAGACATGTAGGTAACACTGAGGAAATCTCACACAGAAAAGGGCTCGAAACCTAACAAGATAACAGATGACGAACTGGCAAAGAACGTGAGGGTGAGAGTCTATACACTGGGGAAGGGAAAAAATCACATACACAGGTGGAGGACAATGTTCCCTCTAATTTTTCATGAGTGTGAGCAAACACACAAACTCCCTGAGCGTCCCTTGGACCACTGTGAGCAACATCAGACATGTGCACTGTGGTCACACCAGCATCGCATCCATTCAAGTTACATGGTTTATTAAAAGAATAAATTACAACATTTACATTTCTGTTAAAAACTTTGTCAACCGGAGCCAGTTGAAGGCTGCAGTGATTCTGGTGACACTAAAATGCATAAGAGTGAAGTTATTGAATATTTGTGTCTCTCTTTGCTGTTGCAGTGGTTTTGCAATTTGCAGATGGACCCTGGTCACTCCATAGACACCAGTGTTATATGTGCAGCTTGAAAGACAGCTACTTTTGATAAAACTGGGCTTGTAGCACATTGTCTGCGTTACAATGATGGGAAAGAGGCACCGTTTATGTTTTGACAACCTATATCTAACTAGTTACTGATGCTGGAAGTCTGAATCTGTGAATATCTTTCCAACTTTACCGAACTTGGGGCCACTACCACCCAAGGAGTGGTATGTTTAATTTTGAAAAAAGCATTTAGCCATACTTAAAGCTTTAAGTGCATTATTAACACGGAACAAAACATTTTGTATTGTTTTATGATCACAGGTTATGTCTGAAAAGAAGTGCATCATTTTAAACAGTGAAACCATACTAATAAAATGGAATGACCAACCAGCGTGCAATACTGGATTCTGCAACAACATAAACAACTGAATGCAGAATACTTTACAAAGAAATTCTCTACAGACATTTTTTTCATCTAAATCTAAATCTTAACACAGTTATTGTATTAACTTATTTATGTGTGTATGCATGTATTTATTGATTTATTTAGTACTGTTAACATAGAGTTCTGAGTGAATTTTTCTTTAGATAGGGAAAGGCCTTTTATTGATCACATATAGGCTATTAAATAAATGTTTATTAAAAACTAAAAAGCATTTAAAAGAACAACTTAGGCATTTATTGAGTCACTAAAATACTGTAGAGTCTATGGCCACATAAGCATGATTATAAGCATCCTGTGGTAAATTCACAACCATATACTGATGTCCCTTATCATATCGACTTCAGGTGATGATTGGGGATGATAAACTGTGGCCTGTTGGTTGGGTTCTCTCTGTTCTCATCTTTCTTACATGTTGGTCCCCTAATGCTGCCTTACTTCAGCCAGTCTATGAGCAACAGAAAACACAGTTTACAGCCCTGTACCCATCGCCAGGGGTTCCACTCTTCCCACTCACGTCTGTACATTTGCAAATGTTTTTGCTTCTTTGGACGTGGTGGAGTTTCGGGTGTAGACATTTTTAAATGCACAGGAGCAGTGCGCAGCACCGTCTGTAACCTGGCAACCCATGACAGGACCATAGGACCGGGCAGGACCAGACACAGACAAGTTTATCCGCTGGACCTCGCATCGGGTCCTCGTTACATAGGTCCTATGAAGATGAAACTGGCTGCCCTTAATATTTCCTGTGTTTTATTTTGTTCACTATGCAGTTCTGATGAGTGTGTGACAGACGTGTATGGGACATTTATGAAAATATGGATCAATTTGCGTTCCATAGTGATTCAATACGGGACGCAACAATTAATTGTCAAATAAAGGACGATTCCATATTTTAAGGGACGGGTGGCAACCCCAACTCCGACAACCATTCCATCTTAAAAGAATTGCATTTCTTTTTTACTTTGGCTTGGTGATGGGATGTGCCACTGCCCGTTCGTTTTGCCATTATTATAAAGGGTCAACACAAGCAGCACTTAGCATCATTAGCGTGTCTTCACTCCACATCGGCCACACTCATAGACTGTATATAAAGTCTATGGCCACACCGCTCTGCCAGCTAGAACAACGGTGGCTGCACATACGGACGCCTGTCAGTGATGTTTATTAGCTGCATAAATACGTATGTGAATCGCATCATTGGCTGGAGCAGCCAGTCACTGGTCACTCACTGACTCACATTGAAAAATAGCACAGAATGAATTGTTATGTGTTTATTTTATTTTCAATTCAGGTTGGATTTTTTTTTTTTTGTGTGCAGCGCAGATTTTCTGTGCGCGGAGACCATGTCAGCAGTGCGCAATTGCGCACGCGCGCAGCTTAGAGGGAACAGTGGTGGAGGGCATACCACCCACTCAGGATCAATGGGACAGAGGTGGAAAGAGTGGAGAGCTTCAAGTACCTGGGTGTTAGCATCACGCAGGACCTGACATGGTCCTGTCACATTAACACTCTGGTGAAGAAAGCTCGACAGCGTCTCTACCACCTCAGATGCCTGAGGGACTTTAAGCTCCCTCTCAAGGTGCTCAGGAACTTTTACACCTGCACCATTGAGAATGTTTTGGCTGGGAGTATCAACACCTGGATGGGCAGCAGCACCCAGCAGGACTTCTTGGCTCTGAGGAGGGTGGTCCGCTTGGCTGAGCGCTCTCTCTCAGAACCACCCTCCCCAACCTGCAGGACATTTATATCAAACACTGCAGGTTAAAGGCCAGGAAGATTGCAAGCAAGCCCACCCACAGACTGTTCTCTCTGCTGCCGTCAGGGCGGCCTTACCACTGCCTGAAGGCAAACAGAGAGGATGAGGAAGAGCTTGTTCCCACAGGCTATCTGCTTGCTGAACCTAAAACAGTAGACTCAATAGACGATCAACCTGCAAATCCTATCCACTCTGCCGTGTACACTTCGACTTAACATATATATATATATATATATATATATATATATTAGGGCTGGGACTTTAACGCGTTAATTTCGATTAATTAATTACAGCCAAAATAACGCATTAAAAATAATAATGCAATTAATTGCACCCTCCTCAGTTCCCTCATTTCTGGCACCAGTAACTCTGATGAACACTCCAGCCCAGTAGGTGGCGGTAATGAACCTAAAGTCTGTTTGTAGCCATGAAGAAGAAGCACAGGAAGCACTGAGTGAAGTCAGGCACTGGTGAACACTGAAGGAAGACGAGATTGAACTTGTAGGACAGAAAGTTTTCTTTTAAAAAATCTTCCCGATGGCAGCTTGGATAAAAGCGTGGTTGTGTGCAAATTGTACAACAAAGAGTTTTCTGATCACTGCGTCACTTCAAGCCGACGGCTTCACCTCAATGTAAAACATGTTGCTGTTAGCACCAGAGCTAACATTAGCTACGAGGCATGCTAACGGCTAACGGTGTAGCCATCCCATGATAGACCACTTTTCTAGACGGTGATTGAGTTTACAGAAAGTCTTAAAATGTTGAATAAAATCACTATAATTGCACTTAGATTTGCAGTAATCTGTGAATGCAGCAGACAGATGAAAAATGCAGATAAATAGAAATGAAACACTTTTGTGGTTTAAGTTTTTACTCCGTCGAGGCTCTGCTTCTTTGGAGGAGGAATAACCTAAACAACAAAAATATCTCTTTTAATAACTTAATTATAAACTTTTTGTTCATAAAAAATTACATAAATAAAAATTGATATTCCTATCAAAAGAACCATCAAAATGACACCATTTATCAGACCCTGAAAAGATGAAAACAGAATGAATCTCTGGATTTTCAACCTTCTGAAGCTCCTTGAACTACTTTTGCTGATTTTATGTGCCGTACAGTGGAAAAAACAACTAAATTCAGGCTTTAAGTCATCAAAATCACCTTTTTCTATATGTCCCATAGATATATATATCTTGTTTTCTTGTGTGTTTTTTTTTCTTTATTCTTATTGTTTTGTTCTTGAACAGGTGCATATGGAGTCACAGGAGTGCCACAATAAAATATAAATAAATAAGGAAATAAATGTGGAAATATAAAGAGAAATAAATAAATAAATAAGGAAATAAATAAATTTGGAAATATAAAGAGAAATAAATAAATGTGGGAATATAAAAAGAACTAAACAAATAAATAAGGAAATAAATGTGGAAATATAAAGAGAAATAAATAAATAAGGAAATAAATAAATAAAATAAATAAATAAATAAACAAAAAGGTAAATTTGTGTTTGCATTTCCCTTTTCTCTTTTTTCCTTTTATCTTTCCTTTTGTCATTGCCTTTTCCTTTTGTCATTGCTCAGTCCACCAAGTAAAAGCAAAGACAAAAGCCTTTGCTTTCACTTGATGGACTGAGCTGTCAATGAAATGGCTCTGGGCGGGGCTTTCTGTCCAGGGTGGGTAGTTGTACTTGATCGCAGGATTCCTGCCTGAACTCAGCTCCTAGCATGACTGAAGTCAACTGATGTCACCGTGGCACTTCGGCTGATTCTACCAGCAGACACTGAAAGGACTCTGATAGTTCAGTAAGTTAATGTTTATTTTCTTATTGGTGCCAGTTTTAATGCACTTTGTATACACCTGTAGTGTCAGATATAATGTTTGCCGTGCACTCCAGATGTTGATGGAGTTGTTTTGTGTGTGTGTTGACGAGAGAGAGAGTTAACATCCAGTTAACATCCAGTAAATATTAGCTTTAATGTGAATTAGCGATGCTAACCAAGCTAGCTGCTCAGTCATAGCCTGATTAAAGTTAACATAGCATTAAGCTAATGTAGCATTAAGCTAACAATGTTTGTGTTGAGTTTCATGTAAACAGCTGAAGTGTGTGTGTGCGAGGTCGAGGTCACTAAACAAGCATGCGACTCCCGAAACGAAATAAATACGAGTCAGAGGAATGAATTACACTATGGCTGGAATTACTATAGGAGCAGGGCCTTAAACAGATTACCACGGCCTCACCTCACAGGTGAGGTGAGGCCGTGGTAATCTGTTTTAGGCCCTGCTCCTAACTAACTCAACTTTCCTCAACTAACTGGAGTTATTCAATGGTCTAGTGTCAATGCAGTGGTCTGCATCTGGCTTTTATGGTGAGGCTTGATGAGTAGCAGGACGACCACTCCCCGCTGCAGGTGTGTACACGCAGGTGATTATCCAATGGTCTGCACCTGCCCACGTTCCACGTGCACACATCTCACTTATCACCTGAGAAATATTGTAAAAATCAGGAACATCCTGTCTCAGAGTGATGCAGAAAAACTAGTCCATGCATTTGTTACTTCCAGGCTTGACTATTGCAATTCCTTACTCTCAAGGATGTCCCAATATCTCTCTGAAACATCTACAGCTGATTCAAAATGCTGCAGCCAGAGTACTGACAGGAGTTAGCAAGAGAGATCATATTTCTCCTTTACTGGTTTCTCTTTATTGGCTTCCTGTAAAATCTAGAATAGAATTCAAAATCCTTCTTCTGACATATAAAGCTCTAAACAATCGATCTCCATCATATCTTAAAGACCTGATAGTACCATATTATCCTAGCAGAACTCTTCGCTCTCAGACTGCAGGCTTACTTGTTCCTAGAATTTCTAAAAGTAGAGCCTTCAGTTATCAGGTGCCTCTCCTGTGGAACCAGCTCCCAGTTTGGGTTCGGGAGGCAGACACCCTCTCTGTTTTTAAGACCAGGCTTAAAACCTTCCTTTTTGACAAATCTTGTAGTTAGGGCTGACTCAGGTGACTCTGAGGGGGTGATTTGGAGTCCGCATGTACGGGGCACAACTGACTTCGATGTCCCTGAGTTCTGCCCCAAGTTACGCTGCTATAGGCCGAGGCTGCTGGGGGACCTCTCTTGATGCACTGAGCTTTTCTCCATCTATCTTAGTATATACTATATATACTGTTATTGCATTACACTCACTCTGTTTCTCCCTGTGTCCTTTCTCCTAGTGTCCCTGGTTCCAGAGCTGGATGCTTCAGATCTGTGGTTGCTCTCCCACCAACTGGCTTAGTCTCCATCATGTCCACTGTGGGATGCTGCTGCTGACCTTCCTCCAGCCTACTGCCTCCAGCTACCCATTTCCACCAGTCTACTCTGCATCACCCACACTATACTTGATATGCTCATCTACTTGCAGTTTGAATTTTACTACCAGCTATATATGCTAGCTTGTACTTTGTATGTATCATCTAGCTTATACATGTATCCAATTGTATGTTATATGTTCCTTGTTCCCCACCCCCCCTTCTCCCATCTCTCCCCCTTTACCTCTACCCCTCTATCTCTAACCCTCTACCTCTCTACCTCTCTACCTCTTCTGTCCCTCTCAACCCGCCCGGCCAGCAGGCAGATGGGTCCCCCTACATAAAGAGCTGGGTTCTGGTCAAGGAAACATTGGAGAAATTCCAAGGGAAGATGTCGGCAAGAGGGGCCCTCTTCCAGGGCTTGCTGGTGTCCTGACTTTACAATCATAAAGGTTACTGCTACACTTAAGTATTTTTGAATTGTACAAAAAA
Organism: Amphiprion ocellaris; assembly: GCF_022539595.1. Taxonomy (NCBI): domain Eukaryota; kingdom Metazoa; phylum Chordata; class Actinopteri; family Pomacentridae; genus Amphiprion; species Amphiprion ocellaris. The sequence continues at coordinate 9,508,820 of NC_072767.1, read as the reverse complement.
ACAAAGGAAACTTATCTGGTAAGACCAGCAACCTCTTGTCAACAAGGAAAAACTCCAAAGAATCCTCTCAAGAGGAAACAGGAGAAATTCCAAGGGAAGATGTCGGCAAGAGGGGCCCTCTTCCAGGGCTTGCTGGTGTCCTGAGTTTACAATCATAAAGGTTACTGCTACACTTAAGTATTTTTGAATTGTACAAAAAAACAAAGGAAACTTATCTGGTAAGACCAGCAACCTCTTGTCAACAAGGAAAAACTCCAAAAAAATCCTCTGGAGAGGAAACATTGGAGAAATTCCAAGGGAAGATGTCGGCAAGAGGGGCCCTCTTCCAGGGCTTGCTGGTGTCCTGAGTTTACAATCATAAAGGTTACTGCTACACTTAAGTATTTTTGAATTGTACAAAAAAACAGGAAACTTATCTGGTAAGACCAGCAACCTCTTGTCAACAAGGAAAAACTCCAAAAAATCCTCTGGAGAGGAAACATTGGAGAAATTCCAAGGGAAGATGTCGGCAAGAGGGACCCTCTTCCAGGGCTTGCTGGTGTCCTGACTTTACAATCATAAAGGTTACTGCTACACTTAAGTATTTTTGAATTGTACAAAAAAACAAGGAAACTTATCTGGTAAGACCAGCAACCTCTTGTCAACAAGGAAAAACTCCAAAGAATCCTCTCAAGAGGAAACAGGAGAAATTCCAAGGGAAGATGTCGGCAAGAGGGCCCTCTTCCAGGGCTTGCTGGTGTCCTGAGTTTACAATCATAAAGGTTACTGCTACACTTAAGTATTTTTGAATTGTACAAAAAAACAAGGAAACTTATCTGGTAAGACCAGCAACCTCTTGTCAACAAGGAAAAACTCCAAAAAAAATCCTCTGGAGAGGAAACATTGGAGAAATTCCAAGGGAAGATGTCGGCAAGAGGGGCCTGTGCTGATAGTGTTAATTTTGAGTGTGTGCAGTTATACAGCTACACCGCTAGGGGGCTGTCTAAGCTAACTCTGCCTCCTATGCAGTAGAAGCAGACTACGTTGTTACTGGCTAGCAGATGAACAATGCATGAGCCATGTTAAATAAAAGAGCTTGAACCCACATATATTTTCGATGTTTTATTAAAAACATTACATGGTACCAGGAGTTGGCCACTGAAGACGGGCAAAATGGAAAGTTTGAAGCCGCCAGATGCCGTCAATTGGTCTGGAAATGTGGACTGTGAGTGGAGAACTTTTAAACAGCGGTTTAGCCTCTACCTAGCTGCTGTCGGCCTGGAGGAAGAGTCTGATACACGGAAGATTGCACTGCTTCTTACCGTGGCGGGTCCTCAAGCTGTGGAGGTATACAACACCTTTGTTTTTGCCACTCCAGAGGAGAAAGATGATTTTGCCGTCGTTGTGAAAAAATTTGATGAACACTGTTCACCCAAAAAGAATGAAACATTTGAGAGGTATGTCTTTCGCTCACGTATGCAGCTACCAACAGAGAGTTTTGATACGTTTTTGACTGACCTGAAGCTAAAAGCAAGAACCTGTAATTTTGGCCAACTACAAGAATCCATGATAAGAGATCAGATCGTGTTTGGAGTGAAGGATAAGAAAATGAGAGAGAGACTTTTGCGAGAAGCAGAATTAACATTGGATGGCGCAGTCAAAATATGTCATGCCAGTGAACTCGCACTTCAACATGCAAAAACCTTTCACGGCTCAGCAATGGACATGGAAGCGTCAGCCGTGGCTGCAGTAACCACACGGCAAGGCTACAAGAACAAAAAGGTACAAAAGACTTACTCGAACGAGTCAGAGACATTTCAGTGCAAAAGATGTGGCACAAAACATGCAAAACAGCAATGTCCAGCTTATGGAAAAATCTGCAACAAGTGCAAAGGACACAATCATTTTGCTAAGCAATGTTTTACAAAGAACAAGCAAAATCAAAAAGACAGAGTACACACAGTGGAGGAAACTGCCCTCAGTGACACGTTTTTCGTGAGGGGATGGTGAACAACAGGACCACACCATGGAGCAAGTAACGGTCAATACAGTGGAAGCAGGACAAATGCGAACTGAAGACCCAACTTACAAGTGAACGGAGCCCTGTCACATTTAAACTGGACACAGGAGCCAAAGCAAATCTGGTGACGTGAGCGGGATGTGAAAGCTATTGAAAATAAAGCCACTTTCATTCTCCCAAAATAACAGTTCACTTCAAGCATACAATGGACCAGCCAATCCACACCAAACGGTAAATGCAGACTCAAGGTACAAGTAAAAGGTAATATCACAATCTGATGTTTATATTGCTACACAGAAGGACCATAGACTTCACCTTTCTAGGAGACAAAGCCTGGTGAGAAATTTAGGCCTCAGTCAAGACAGGGTCTACAGCATAAGCAGTTCAGAGCCAATGTAGTGTGAAAGCCTATTGTGAACAAGCTACCCAGATATATTCAAAGGGCTTTGGAGTACTTACCTTTCACCTACAAGATACAGTTGAAAGATGGAGCTCAGCCTGTAGTCCATGCACCTCGACGTGTTCCAGCTGCACTAAAGGACAAGCTTAAAGAGGAACTGGATCGAATGGAGTCTCTAGAAGTGATCAAGAAAGTGGAGGAACCCACTGAATGGGTTAACTCCATGGTGTGCATTAATAAGCCAACTGGTGCTCTGAGAGTATGTATGGATCCGAAAGACTTAAATGCTAACATAAAGAGAGAGCACTACCAGATACCTACAAGGGATGAGATAACAAGTGAAATGAGTGGCGCCAAGTTTTTTAGCAAACTGGACGCCTCACAAGGATTTTGGCAACTCAAGCTTCATGAGGACAGTACAAAATACTGTACATTCAACACGCCATTCGGACGGTACTGCTTCCTGAGAATGCCATTTGGAATCTCTTCAGCTCCTGAAATTTTCCACAGGACAATGGAGCACATGATTGAAGGCATTGAAGGAGTGAGAGTGTATGTGGATGACATAATTTTGTGGGGATCCACACTTGAACAGCATAATGAAAGACTCAATAAAGTGCTGCAGAGAGTCAAGCAGTATGGACTGAAGTTAAACAGAGCAAAATGTCAGTTTGGAGTGACAGAAATCACTTTTCTTGGAGACAAGTTGACAGCAGAAGGCATCGAGCCGGACAAAGACAAAATACGAGCTATACTAGAGATGCCTCGTCCAGAAGACAAAAAGGGTGTTCTGAGAGTACTTGGAATGATTAATTTCATTGGAAAATTCATCCCGAGCTTGTCGTCTAAAACAGTTCACCTGAGACAACTTCTACATGATGGATGTGAATTCAAGTGGAGTGACAATCTTGAAAAGGAATGGCAACAACTGAAAAAGACACTGACAGCCGAGCCTGTTTTGGCATATTTTGATCCGAAGAGAAAAACAAAGATATCCACAGACTCATCAAAAGATGGGATTGGAGCAGTTTTGTTGCAAGCTTATGGAGACAACTGGAGGCCGGTGGCCTACGCCTCAAGAACAATGACTGTGTCAGAATGTCGCTACGCTCAAATTGAAAAAGAGACTTTAGGGCTAGTGTACGGATTCGAGAAGTTTCACAGCTATGTCTACGGGTTACCAACATTTGTGGCTGAGACAGACCACAAGCCGTTAATAGCCATTATCAAGAAAAACTTGAGTGAAATGTCTCCGCGCATTCAAAGACTCATGATGAAGCTACAACGCTATGACTTCAACTTAATCTACACACCAGGTAAGCTCATTGTGTTAGCAGATGCTCTCTCTAGGGCCACTACACAAAGCAAAGAACAAAGCTCCACAGAGACAGATGTAAATGTACACGTAAACCTGGTTGCAAAGTCACTTCCAATGTCAGACATGAAATCAAAGCAAATCGCTGCTGAGACACAAAAAGACACTTATCTCCAAAGGGTAATGGCACTGTTACATGGAAAATGGCCAAGAGGTGAATGCCAACCATACTACAACATCAGAGCAGAGTTGAGTGTGGTGAATGGACTTTTACTCAGACAAAACAGAGTGGTAATTCCAAACTCACTGAGGGAGGATATGCTGAAAAGATTGCATGAGGGACATCTCGGCATAGAGAAATGCAAAAGGAGAGCCAGAACAGCAGTCTTTTGGCCAGGAATCAATGCAGACATTGAGAAAATGGTTTCAAGTTGTGACACGTGCATCAAACACCAGGCAAAGCAACCAAAAGAGCCTTTGACTGTAACAGACATTCCAGATGAACCATGGCAGAAAGTAGGGACAGATATTTTCCACTTGGATGGTAAAAACTACTTGTTAGTTATTGACTATCTATCCAACTATCCAGAGATGGCACTATTATCCAACATGTCAGCTACTTGTGTCATAATGCATATGAAATCAATCTTTGCGAGACATGGAATACCTCAGATTGTTGTCAGTGACAATGGACCTTGCTATAGTTGTAGAGAGTTTCAACTATTTGCACAAGATTATGACTTTAAACATGTGACATCAAGCCCGCTGTACCCGCAGTCCAATGGGAAGGCAGAAAAAGGGGTACACATTGTGAAACAGTTACTCAAGAAAGCACAAGACAGTAAGGCAGATCCTTACTTGGCACTACTGAGCTACAGAGCTTCACCATTAGAGCATGGAAAATCTCCTGCAGAACTACTAATGGGAAGACAACTGCGGACTACTCTTCCTTATACAACTACCAAGAAACACAAGCAAGTCCAAGACAAAATGAAACGTTTGCAGAAGAGACAAAAAGTCAACTTCGACAAGTCGGCAAAAAGTTTAAAACCACTTGCACCCAATGATACAGTCAGAGTGGAAGATTCAAACATCTGGACAAAGAAAGCAACCGTGCTTGAGGAAGTGAATCCGAGATCCTACAATGTGAAAACTGAAGATGGACTAATACTAAGGAGAAACCGGAGGAGTTTGTTGCACACTTCAGAGACTTTGAGAACAGATGATGGACGGTGTGAGGACAACGATAAAACAACACCTGAAACTTAACCTCACCATGCAAAGGACAGCGAGATGCAAGCGCCAGCGCTCAGAGAATCGGGAGCGCTTCGGTTAAACCACCTGAGAGACGTGAATCTTTAAATGAGTTAAATCTAAAGTAATCCTATCGTTTTTGTTTAAATGAGTTAAAAAGTAATACATCGCTTTGATGTTATAAAAAAAAAAAAAAAAGTTAATTCAAACTAAAAGATAAAAATTCAGAAATGTGTTAAAGAAATGTTTACAATACTATCGTTGATCGAGTTTAGCTATGTTATGCAATAATGTTGAATGCCACTATAGTACTCTGATATGGTTCAGCTATCATTCAAAAGAAAAAGGAGGATGTGCTGATCAGTGTTAATTTTGAGTGTGTGCAGTTATATACAGCTACACCCGCTAGGGGGCTGTCTAAGCTAACTCTGCCCTCCTATTGCCTGTAGAAGCAGACTACGTTCGTTACTGGCTAGCAGATGAACAATGCATGAGCCATGTTAAATAAAAGAGCTTGAACCCCACATATATTTTCGATGTTTTATTAAAAACATTACAGTTACTAACAAGATTAACATTAAAGGTTAGTATATATTCTAAAAGGCATGTTCTACAATACTAGGAACTTTGAAACAGTACTATGAACTTAAAACTTCAAAACTGTTAAAACTTCAAATTTTTAATATATAGGAAGACTAATTGTGATCCCAAAAGTTGATACAGTAGGTCATCGCTTCGATACATCCTGGACCTACAACATTTCGTGATTACTTTGCCATCTCCATAAATTTATTAAAAAAGACTTGTTCCATCATTCCAAAGCACGGCGTTTGCGATGTTTAAAACTAATTCCTTGCAGGAACTAGTTAGGAAGTGAAAAGGACATATACATCTGTCATCTATACAAGGAAGACAGCTTTATTTACATTTGCCGGTTGTACGCCACATTGAATTGTGCTACATTTGCTTTTTTCATTTGCGTTGTTCTTTTGGAAACTTTTTGCCCTTCATTGTGGCTACCAGGAGTAAGTCAGACTCTTGTCTAGTCAGATTATGATTTTTACCACTGTGTTAGCGTAGGTGAGTGACTGTCATAGCTAACTTTAGCTCTGGTGCTAAGAGCAACATGTTTTGCATTGAAGTGTTTCTCTGTCTATATGTCTGCGTGTCTGTTAGCAACATTACTCAAAAATGGACTAACAGATTTGAATGAAATTTTCAGGGAAGGTCAGATATGACACTGTTACAGTAAGTGGAAATTTTGGGAACCCAAGTGAGAGATACACATAGCGGCAGACAGGTGGGTATGATCAGATTTCTTTATTTTGAAACAGTAAATAATCAATAATTTGCCTAACCCTAACCCTAACGCTGTCCATGACAGACACAATTTGTCAAAGATTTGTCAAAGATTTCTGTATCACTGCAAGATAGCAGCACGGCATCACTGTAACTGTGACAAGAAATTATGCAATAATGGAAATACATTGAAATGCTGTCCACATGGAGATGCTGTTCAGCCATCAAAACACACATAATTTTCACTAATACGTCACTTTCATAGGTCTGATTTTGTCCAAATTAAACCAACAAGGTTTGAGTTTATTAGAGAACCAAACCAGCTGCTGCTTCCAGTTTTAATAATAATCCAAAATTAACCACATCCTCACACACATGACCTTTAGTTCTATGTGAACATGTCACCATGGGCCTGAAAGCAAATGAATACACTTCCCATAGTGCCGCATTGTTCCTTTAATTGCTGTTGCTACCAATAGTCCCTGTCTGGAGCAGATTCACTGTAACAAATGTGGAGCTTAGCTGTAAACTGAGTATTTGTGTGAGTTATAACATCCAAATGAGCTTCATTTCATTGTAGTTGTGAGGCAGAAAATGTGCACATATCCCAGAAAATCACCTTGGATACCAAGGGTGCCAGCTCATTCTACTGCGATGGAACGGCTCCAGGAAGTGTTGCTTGGTGGCAGCGTTCAGTCTTGGCTCTGTTGATTTTTTGCCTTGGAGGAGACTTGTTGATATGTGCAAATTACATTTTCCTGCATTTTAATTCCATTTGAGTGATAACAGAGTATTATGCAAAGCAATCTATTCACTCGTTGCCAGACAAAGAGAACATTTTGGGCCAACGACTCTCCGGTTGCCAGTTTACTGATCAGAAAAGGATACAGTTTATCTTGAGGCATGTTGATGTCATTGTTTTTGATTCCCACAGCTTACCAGGATACTACGGAGTGATTAACAGTCAAAGTCTGCCTGATGTACATCTGCCTCATTAGGCTTCCCAGAGAGAAATGGATCACACTTGTAACATTACTTCACATATTTACACTCCAGTAATTAGAAATTACAAAGTCAGATCCTCATCGCTGCATCTTTTATCAGTAAGATTAATTGTCTTGTCACAAGTATATAATTCTATTGGCTAAGTGGGGAGGACCACAGGGATGGAAAGTAAAAGAGGCAAAAAAGGCAATTAAATTACAGTATTCTAGACATGTAACACAAGCTTCATTGCAATCAGATCATTCTCCAAATGGGACAAATTCATGGGTAAAATATGTCAAAAAAAAAGACAACTGCACTGTGTAGTCAATAATAACTTTATAATAATAATTTTATTTATATAGCACCCTAAAGAACAGTGTTCACAATGTGCTTTGACAGTTAAAACATGCAACACAGACAATCAAGTAAGACATAAGGGGACATAAGGTAGAGCAGCCAATTAAAAATAAATAGTAAAAACGATAATAAGTTAAATGAATAATTAGCTAGATTAACAAGCACATCAAACAAGGGAACTCGGCAGTTTAAAAATTAAAGAAAAAGATGGAGGGTTAAAAGTTAGAAATTAAAAAGCCAAAAATTTGAGAAATAAAAAATTGGAGATGACATCACACCAAGGAATCAGGCAGAAAAAATTAAAATAAACAAAAGAGAACAGGACATAATACAGAATAAAACACAAATTAATTAATGGTAAAAGTAAACCTCTCATAAAAGCAAGTCTATGAAAATGGGTTTTTAGAAGGATTAATTCTATCTATTGAAACCAAGTACTGCTTTAGGTAGTTCTGTATGTGTGTGCAGTTAGGAAGCAAAAAACAGCAATTACACCATTAAACTGCCAACAGCAACAAACAAGGAGTCCACTAGGAAAGTTTCCTGACTGATCTTGTCTACACATGTTTTAAACATAGCTTTTACTGTGTTTTGGCCGGACCTTTTGGAAAACATTCAGAATCATCTAATCATAGCTTTAGCCTATGTAGTGGCTGGTTTACATTTTAGTCAGGAGAGTTTGAAGTTTAGCCTGGTTTCAGTAAAATCCCCTCAGTTCTGACTGGAGTTTGGTTTGGTTAGCCTACTCAGTTCTGTTTGCATCCTTGGATGTCTGTAATGAAACTTTTTGTTAAATTGATCCGCCTCTGCCTGCCGTCGGTGTGCTTGCAGTCTGTGACAGCATTTGTATCATACTTCCTTCTAGCCATTTTTCCAGGCCCTTCCACTAATGTGCAGTAAGTCGGCATGTACGTATTTTGTGTATTTTTTCCACATTTATAGCCCACAAATTTTGCATTTCACATAAACGTCTGCTTATGGGTCCATGCTGACTCCTGCAGACTCAGATGATTTAATTTCCATCAGGATATGGGTCATTCCAGAATCACAGGACATTTAGGCTTCAACATTTTTGAAAAAAAATCTTCTCTTTTACAAATTTCTTTGGAAAACTGCTTGATGATGTCAATTCCAGTGTATCATGTGATTCAATATTTTCTTCTTCTTCTTCCACCAGCTAAAAAGGTTTAGCTAACAGGGCTGTTGTGGGACACACATTACATACATAATAATTATTATTTAAAATATTATGTTGATTTAAAAAAAAATCTCACAATTACAACAGACATCAATGAAAAAAATAATACCAAAAAAGGAGGTTTAAGTTTCATTTTAACTGTTTTATTTGAGATTCAATTTGCTCATTAGGGGTGTGGGACAAGAGAAAAATGGCATTTTAGGGGGAACTCAGGGCAAGTAAATTTACACAACAACTGCATGTTTTAGTATTTTGTACATGGATTATTTGAAATATGACGTGTGGGACGTAAAATGTCCTCCAATTCTGGAATGACCCTTATATCGCCACCTGTAGGTTTTACATGCTCTTGACAGAGTTTAAATTGTGTTTTTTAAGGTGTGCTGAGATTTAAATGAGAAAAGGGAGGAAAGACTGTTGAAAAACCACCTCTGTGCACGTGGACTAACCCAACATCTCAGTGGTTAACGATTCACAAGGCAGCAGCTTGGCTCAAGGGTTAACAGCGGTGCCTCACAGCGTTCCACACATAACCCAGCCCCTGTTAGTGTGGAGTCTGCATGTTCTCTCAGTGTCTGTGTGGGTTCCCTCTCACAGTGGGATGTGGAAACCCCACTGTGTCACGTCTACATGCTGTGGACGGGGTGCACGTTCAAACTGCAGCTGACCTTTTGACACTTTGAAAAGCTGATTCCGCTTAGAGCATGTCTACTGTGGCTGTGTGTAAAACGAAAGAAAATCTTTTAAAAACAAGGTAGAAAGGGACAAACTGCAAACAGCAGTGGGCTGAATGTCTCATTTCTTACACTAGGTCACCAAGACTCATAAATTTAAGGTGTTTTCTTGCATAGAAGATGAGCCACACCACGTGTTTCATCTTGTTTCTGCATGTACAGTACCTCTGGTCATGTTAAAACAAAACAGCTGACTTTCCTCCAACTGGCTTAAATTCTGACATCATAACATCATCATCATCATCATCAATGTTTCCATGGAAATAAACCAAAATTTCAGATTCCGTTACCCATTTATGTACACTACCATTCAAAAGCTTTTTTTTTGAAAGAAAAGCAGTTTCCTTTGTTGAAGATAACATTACATTAATCAGAAATATAGTCTAGACATTGTTAATGTGGTAAATGACTATTGTAGCTGGAAACAGCTGATTTTTAATGGAATATCTCCATAGAGGTACAGAGGAACATTTCCAGCAACCATCACTCCTGTGTTCTAATGCTACATTGTGTTAGCTAATGGTGTTGAAAGGCTAATTGATGATTAGAAAACCCTTGTGCAATTATGTTAGCACATAAATAAAAGTGAGTTTTCATGGAAAACATGGAATTGCCTGAGTGACCCCAAACTTTTGAACGGTAGAGTATATATCCTAAACAGCTCTTAGTGTAATTGATATTACCAACTTATGCAGGATATTTGCAAGCCTGTTATATAGTCGGTGTGACAAATCTGATCAGGACATACAGTCTAGTTTGATCTTCAAATGCGCTGCCATCCAAATTCTTCCACACATATTCTGTATGTGTGATATGAATCCTTTCTCCATCAATAAACATCAACAAAAATGAGATGTCTTCAGAAATCCATATGATATATACATTTGGGTTTGTTTGTTTGTTTTATTTAACCCACTGAGAGTCATGTTATCTTATTAAAAATGGCCCAAATACAAAATGTATTTACCAGAGCCAGAAACTATATAAAAAAGAAAGAACTGAATTTTCAAGTTTCTGAATATCTTTCAACTTGAAAACCAACCAATGTGATATTTCAGAATCGCTTAATTCCACATGTTTGCACTAGATTCAGTAAAAACTAAATCTAAAAATAAAAAATATAAAAATTATGTAGTTCACTGTAAAACTAAAAAGCCATGTCTGATTCAGCTTAAACCAACAGTCATGTGACAACAATCCTGAGTTTTCAGGTGAACTGCAGGCAGTGTTTACGCAGAGCAGAGTGTCCGTAGTAAAAGTTGATCAATAAAATAAATGCAGCATGGCTCAAAAATAGCATAGAAATGAGAAAATCATTGGCAAACTTTGGAAAATACATTCAACATGGTGAAATATCTTTCTGGATTGGATACATTTGAATACACCAAGGACTGAACTTAGTGTGTTTACTAAATTTGAGCATGTAGTCAAAAATTAAAACAAAAAATGTGTAACATCGGCCACGTTTACATTAAGTTTTTTAATACGGAATTATTAATTCGGAATCAACTCATTCGGAATTAAAGTTTTGTGCTTCGCGTTTACATGGAAATATTAATTCCGAATTAAGGTTTACATGGACCGCACGTTTATCCCCTTCCTTAATTCTGCTTTAACTCTTGGGCATTGGAAAGGATTCTGATTGGACAGGAAGTGGACTTAACGTATCCCTGTTTACCAGATGAAAACAAACTCCATGTCAGGCCCGTCTCTGCAGGCTCTGGCTAGGGCCCCTCCTTCCCTTGGGTTTGTTTCCTTTTTAGGAACATGTGACGTTGAGGAGGCGGCGGCAGGTGTGGGTGATCTCCATCAGGGTAATCAGCAGAAGTGGGAGCAGATGTTGCAGAGCCAATCAGTTCACTTCTCCCTCATTATTTAACCAGACTCCACTCTTCTGTCGACGCCGGATCATGAAAGCTTCTAGTTAGTGCTGACCACTGTTTCTTACCTTTATTGTTTGAGAACTCCAGTAACTTGTTTCTGTTCTCCTCCCAGTCTGGTCAGTCAGCAGCTGATGTAGTGTTCACTTGTAGTCATAGCTGCAGTGACGCCGTGCCGCTACCTTGCAATGCTACAGAAACCTTTAACAAATCCGTGAATCCAGACTTGTTGTCTATTGCCCCATCACTTCCAAAATCTAATCACTTGGACCTTGTGTCATTTCTGACCTTCCCTGAAAATTTCATCCAAATCCGTTGGTCAATTTTTGAGTAATGTTGCTAACAGACAGACAGACAGACAGACTGACACAAACCAACGCCCGATCGTCACATAACTCCACCGTGTTCCTTGTGAAGTCATAAAAATACATGTTTCTGGAGATGTCAGAAAAGTGGTGACTTCTCATGTCTCTGCACAGCTGTTAGTATTCCATACAGTACAGTACAGTAAATGCCAGGCTGTAGAAATTACTTTCCATACAGTACCACTGTACAGGTCTCTGTTCTGCTAAAAACCTTTCTTAGGCTTAATGTAGCACAATAACACCTGGAATATTTAAAGTCTGTCATGAAAGTTGACTGTGAATTCACAGGAACAGACTGTTGGTGAGTGGTGCATATGAGGCTGATTGCCATAGGAACAATAGCTGCTGCTGTGTTCAAGAGCCAGGAAGGTGGGGGCAGCGATGGTACTTCCGACTAAGAGCACATATGAAACATGATGAGTCCTTTACGTGGCAACGTCACATAACTTTTTGAAAAATATGACACTGTAATTTTGTCCCTTTGATTGTAAAGTGGCATTTATCCCAGAATGTCACCTCTTCTGCGTTGGAAGGGAACCAGAAGGTCACAATCATCAGATTTAAACAAACTCCGGCAGCACCACCAGCAACAAGCAGCTGTTTCACAATCACTGTGGACAATTTCTTTGGCTGCAGAGCTGCAGATGTATAGAAAATGTAGAGAAAAAGCACCTTTTTCCCAGTTAATGTAATGGCAAAGTAGTACTGGTAAACCGGTAGATACAATGTGCTAATGTCTGACTTTATAATGCACGTTCTCAGCATCTGACTGATAAATATGTTTGAAATGAGCCTTAAGAGAAATTATTTCTCTTTTCAGAGACGACACCAATATAGTTACCATTTATCACGACTGAATTATGGCCGCAACAACTCAATGTGTTGAAAATTACTATGAGAAGTAGTTGAAAATTTTTTTGCTTGGAGACAGTCTGAGCATGTAACCCAATCAGCAGTCCTTTCCTTCATCTTCATCTCAACTTGAGGATAATTTAAAGACACAATGTCTTTATTTTTTTTCTATATTTTCTATTATAATAATAAAATAAATAAGCAACCCTCCATTTGAAGCAGTTATTTTGCAGATTCTGGCCTAGAAACAGTGCATTTGTCCTACCCTCCGCCTCCTCAGTTGGTCTGTTCCCAGCCCAGCAGCTGTCAGTCATGTTGATGAGCTGTCTGACAGCCTGTGGCTGAGGTAAGGACCACTGCAGGCCCTAGGACTAGGACACTAAAAAAATGCTTGCAAATTTATTAAAAATGAAATATGGACATTTCTCACTTCCTGAAGTAGTCAGACATAGCTGGTAGAATTCAGCACCCTTTGGGTGGTACAGCTTGACTCTAAGTAAGTCTGTACAGGATTTGCACCCTGGATTTCAGTATTTTATCACTCTTTTCCTGACAGATTTTGTCAGGCTTTGTGAGACTGGATGAGAAGCATCGCTGAACTGGGACAGTCCGTGTCATTTCAGACAGCAGTGTTGCTCCACTGTCTCTGATTGTGTTCAGAGTTTACCTATTTGTTATGTGGGATCCAAAACCAAGTTCTGTCACATATTTTGCCTGAATTTTGAGATTTTTATATGTTTTCAGGCCTGGGGATTTGAGTTTTTTCATCCTCAATAAACACCTGGGACGCCGTTTTAGGGGTTCAGTATTTCCAGAAATATAACTCCCACAGCCATGAAACTTGGTGAGGATACGGGGAAAAATATTTCTAGGAGAACAGGAGGACCACAATTTAACTTACTTCCCACTGAATATGGAAAAAAAGTGGAAACAATTCTCATGAGATTGGAATAAAAGTCCCTTTAAGTGTATATGTATATGGATGTATTTCACATAAAAATACAGTTGCTGGTCGACATTTCAGCAACTTTTGAAGCTACTGATGTCAATAGAATTGGACGTGTGGCAAAATTTGTAAGCGGAGTTTCCATTTTTTCTTTTTTGCTATTCTGACATGCCAAGGGGTTTGTACATTGAGAGAAACTGTTACGGGACGCTACAGAGACTCAGTTGCAGGCAAGGAGACGCAGCAGAACGAGCTTGCAGTTATCGTGTTTATTTAACAGCAGTGATTTACAGGAAGCTTAATGCTGAAAATGCAAAATCATCAAACTACGTCAACGCTACAGTAGCTCAACGAGAGGTAGGGAACTTAGTTGTTTGTGGGCTGGGAAAGAGCAGACGGAGGGCTGAAGAGGTGGCGTGAAGGCAGGGAAAACAGTCTGGAATGGCCAGGAGCTGCAGCAATGGTGTGCTGGTTGTACTGTGAGGCAGACGGTGAAACGAGGATTCCAGGGGAGGCTGAGCTGCAGGTGGGAGTCCGAGGATGATGGTTGACGATGGAAGGCGGTCTTTATTGAAGAACGGTACAGATTGAGAGACACTCCCACCTGCTTGCTACTGATTGTGATTGACGGCACCTGTACACATACCACACGCCACCAGGTAAAGAAGAATCTGCTCCTATTTGGTAGCTGATGTTGAGGGTGTGACAGAAAGTACTTGTAACTTTGCGCATACAATGACAATATATTAACCTCAATGCGCAACAGTTTTTGTTTTACTAATGAGTTCTTATATCCATTTTGGCATATCAGAACCATTTTGTCCTAATTTTCTAGGACTTGTTTGAAATTTCTGCACCTGCTCACTCCAGCTCAGCTGATTCTTGATGTTGAACACCTGCTGCCTCCTGCTCCAGCTACACCTGCCAATTAAGACTCAGGAAGGGAGGAGAAGAGTACTGTCACTATCTGGAGCCCACAGCTGTGGGCGTGACAGCTTCAAGTTAAAATCTACTGAGAGGATACAAAATCTAACCTCGTAGATGTGTTGAGGTCAGCAGAAGTTGGCAGAAATAATCTTGGTTCTGATAATTAATTCCAGTTTGTTTTAAAGAAAAATGAAAAACATGTATGTAGAAGCTTTGACCTGTTCAAATGAGTGAGCAAAGCAATAAAAGAATGTAATGCTGATGTGTACAGGGGTTCTTCAAGCAGCTGCATGTGGAAAGTAGTTCCCAGGGGGGAAAAAAAGGCTCTGATTAGCTCTGTCAGGGTCTGATTCTGATGCCAGATGATCAAAGAAGTACTGGAGGCAGCAGTCATAATCTGTGAATCACAGATTTGAAGAGCAAAGTCAGAATAGCCTTCATGGTGGGGAGGACTGTGGGCAAACACGGGCCTCGTCACATCCCATCTTCAGCTCTTCCCATTAACTTTTAATCTGGAGTGGTGTGAAAATTCATCACACTGTAATACTGCATGTTCTGAGCTCTGCTTCCCCTCTGATCTCCTCATAAAAATGTATAATTTCCACTGTCACCATAGGAGAACCAGAGGACAGCATTAATGCATTCTGGTGAAATTGGAATGCATGAAGTGCTCGGAGCGTTGCCCACTAGAGCAAGTGCCACAAGCGCTGTGATTACAGTGCTTATCCCTTCAGGAATAATTTAGCACAATACAAGCTTTCTGTGCTACATTTAGTTCTGATGAATCATATTTACAAAATAGCTTCATCTTTACAATCCGTTGACACTCAGAAAGATGAGCATCTGCAGGGAACTGTGCATACGGAGCAGTGCTTTGGATAAATGATGGTCTATCTAAATCAACCAGAAAATCACAACCTGTGATTCTGGAGAGGTACTGAAGGTTAAGGGATAGATGTTGAGGTTCGCCAAATCTCTAAGACATCTAAACCCAAACTAGGGACACTTGGACAAATTGGAGAGCAGGTACACTTCTTTTTTTTTTTTTTTTTTTTTTTCAACCTACTAAATTATTTCTAACACAAAACACTTAATGCTGCAACTGAGCCTAAAAACTACACAAAAGCTAGTATAGACACCTAATTAAGAGAATAGATGAATGGTTTCATGGTTTGTAGATGTGTTTGAACCTAAATAATGTGATAGGAATTAAAACTACAAGATCAAAATTCACTAGAACAAGAATCCAGAACACTAAACAGCAAGAGAGCTACACTAGTCTGGTTTGTGAGGACTGGGACTTAGCTGAAGAGAATCGAAGGGGAGTGGGTGTCAGGAAAACCAGAGACTCTCCTAGCCAAGATGGAGTGTAAGATGGTGCAGGATGAACACGAGCAGGTGGGCAATCCAGACTAGGATAAAGCAAGCACAAGTCACTAGGAGTTGAGGAACCAGAGGGCTAGACAGAACGGTGGTCAGAACTAACTGGGGATCGTTCACGGTCCGGCGACAAGTAGTGAGTGGAGTCCGTCTTAATTGTGGCAGAAGTGAGTCTGATTGGCCCAGTCCTACCTGCTCGTGCTTCTGCTAATGCTGATTACAGATGATTGTCGCCTGCTGCCACAGCTCTGTGCCAAACACCTAGAAGAAACAGAAAGGGCGGGGGGAGGTGAGAGCACTATCTGGAGCCCGCAGTTTCAGGCCTGACATTTACTGGTTTCTGCCAGACAACCATGATTCAGATTTTGAACAGAAGCATGTCATCTGCAACTTCGAGATTCTGGACATTCTACTTATCCTGGCTGCACCTTAAGAGCCTGTCGATGAATGTCATTTTTAGGATCAAGACAAGTGCAACCTTGGAGTTCATCTTCCACTGGAAATATGTTTGACTAGCTCTCATTTTGGTTTCACATGGGATGAATGGTGGATAAGTGGTGAAAAGTAAGTAAGTTTAAATGTCCCGTTTCTGTCAATGTGTGTGATC